>NW_024583005.1:92422-110798 GCF_018398535.1 Haplochromis burtoni
GCCACTTGAGAAGGCAACCTACAGAGAGGAGTGTCCAAGGGTGCCACAAATTACTCACCCGTATAGCTCCACTGCAAACGTCAATGTCACTCACACTGAAACCTAAATGGTGCAATCTACCTATGCCCGGTGTGTACACGCTCATGGAAAGGATTCCACCTCAGCCCCTCAACAAGTGGCTGCACCTCCACTAAAGCAATAAAACAAGGCATAAAACATTAAACAAATTAGTAAAAGATAAAAACAAATACACCAAGTTACAGTTCTTTATAAAAGCAAGATTAAAATCTATACAACAATTCCGAGTAAAAGACCATAAAACCAGGAGTCAGTCAAGGCCAGTCCATAAACGTTTGCAAGATGACAACAGGCCACAACAAGACAGGTCGAGATAAAACAAGAGAGCAGCAGCATGGCACAATCCTGTAACAAAAAGAGGGAAACAGGCGTCAAGGTCCACCCTACAATATGCCATATTATAACAAACACAAAAGTCCCATTTACCACTCTCTAAAGGGCAATACTAAAATGCGCAGCTTTCCTAAAGAGATCTGCAGTGCTTCGCTGCATAACGCTCTCAGCCACCTTGTATAGGGAAAGAATGCCAAATGCCTCCATGTGATTGTGAAGTACAGCTGTTTCTTATAAGCCCTCCAATTATCAGCTGGGAAGGTATGGATGTTAGTGCTGCATTCGAGGACATCGCGTAAAATCCTACGCCAAAATTCTCTTCACTACATACATAACCGTTTTCTACTCTGAGGAATCCTAGAAATACACCTTAGACAAAGTGAATCTGTGAACTAAGGTGTAGGTCTGTTAGGGTATGTTGTGGTGATCCTCGGGTTGGGGGATTTGTGTTGAAGATGGACAAGAAAAGTTCAAAGCCATCAGGTCCTCAGTTTAGAAAAAAGAGAAAAGAAGAGGAGGAGAAATGAGCAAAAGATACAGGTAAGCAGATGTGTCATTGGATAATGGCAGGTCATCCTGAAACAGTCAGAATCAGAATACTTTATTAATCCCTAAGGACAAGAAGAAATTTTAAAAATAGTAACAGTAACAGACTAAACTCCAAACAATACATTATGTTACAGATCTTAATATAATATTAATTAGTCATTGTCAATTGTTGATTCATCCTGTTCTCATTGTATGACGAATTATGATGGCTGTTTGGTAGCTGTTTGCATACTATGCATACTCTCTCTCTCTTCATATATGTGTGTTTCTCTGGTGAAATTGAGTATGGTTACGACAACAGTTCTAGTTAATGTACAATCCTTAATATGTTTTGTGTGTGTGTGTGTGTGTGTGTGTGTGTGTGATGTGCGTGGGGGGGGGGGTATTTGCATGCGCGGCAGAGGGAGTGCTCGCCCAGGGCGCGGGCAGGCTAGGACCGCCACTGCATACACCACAAATCTAATTAAAAGCCAATCTAAATAAATGAGTCTTAAGCTGCTTTTTAAAAGAATAAATACAATCAAGGCAACGTAATGATGGAGGGAGAGCATTCCACAACCTGGGGGCCACCGCTCTAAAAGATCTATCACCTCTAGTCTTAAAACGAGTTCGTGGGACTACCAACAGCCTTTGATTAGATGATCTCAGGCTGCGAGAGGGAGTGGGGTTCTGGAAAAGCTCTGCCTAATGTGGGGCTCGAACCCACGACCCTGAGAGTAAGAGTCCGATACTCTTTCAACTGAACTAGCCGGGCTTCATGTAATAAAAGCCAAACACAACATGTTTTCTACATTCAAATGTGAGGCCATCTGTCTGATGGCTGAAGCGTGGATGAAACTGACTCATGCAACTGAACAATGATCTCCAGCAATTTTCAGTGGACTGAAGCACTGTCGTAAATAATGGTGGGTCACAGGGAATTATCTACCTCCATTTCACCCAATCAGTGCCATCCTCTTCTATGACACCAACTGTCTGCATGTCCTCCTTCACTACATCCAAGAATCTCTCTCGTAGTCTCCACCTTTTCCTCCCGCCTAGCCACTCCATCTTCAAAGTCAAAGTCAAAGTCAACTTTATTTGTCTGTCTCTCTACACACTCAACACAAGGCTCCAGCCTGTCTCTCTCAACCACCCAGGTTAGGAGGGAACTGAGGAGGATTAATGGCAAGAAGGCAGCGGGCCCAGATGGCATCAGCTCGAGGGTCGTCAGGTCCTGCGCGGACCAACTGTGTGGGGTGATGGAGCACCTCTTCAACCTGAGCCTGAGGTTGGGAAGAGTCCCACAGCTCTGGAAAACCTCCTGTGTTGTACCAGTGCCAAAGACTTCACGCCCCAAGGACCTCAACAGCTACAGGCCGGTGGCTCTGACATCCCACCTGATGAAGACCCTGGAGCGGTTGGTCCTGGCTCAGCTTCGGCGCCTAACAAGCTCATCACTGGACCCACTTCAGTTTGCCTACCAGCCTGGCATTGGAGCGGATGATGCCGTCATTCACCTCCTACATCGTTCCCTCGCTCACCTGGAGACCGCTGGAAGCACTGTGAGAATCATGTTCTTTGATTTCTCCAGTGCCTTCAACACTATTCTTCCCTCGGTTCTAAAGGACAAGCTGGAGAACTCTGGAGTGGACCATCACCTCACTACCTGGATTTTGGACTACCTCACCGACCGACCACAGTATGTGAGGACTCAGGGCTGTGTGTCGGACAGGGTCGTCTGCAGTACGGGGGCCCCACAGGGAACGGTTCTGGCTCCGTTCCTCTTCACCATCTACACTGCAGACTTCTCCCACAATTCCACCCAGTGCTTCCTGCAGAAGTTCTCTGATGACTCTGCAATAGTCGGCCTCATCACTGATGGGGACGACAAGGAGTACAGAGGTCTGACCCAAGACTTTGTGGACTGGTGCCAGCTGAACTACCTCCAGATCAACGCCAGTAAAACCAAGGAACTGGTGGTAGACTTCCGCAGGCACAAGCATTCTCCACTGCAACCACTGAACATCCAAGGTATGGACATTGAGGCTGTGGACAGCTACAGGTACCTTGGTGTTCATCTGAACAACAGACTGGACTGGACTCATAACTCAGACGCCCTCTACAGGAAAGGGCAGAGCAGGCTGTACCTGCTGCGGAGACTCAGGTCGTTTGGAGTGGAGGGCCCACTCCTGAAGACCTTCTATGACTCTGTTGTGGCTTCTGCTATCTTTTATGGTGTGGTCTGCTGGGGCGGCAGCATCTCTGCTGGGGACAGGAAGAGACTGAACAGGGTGATCCGAAGGGCCAGCTCTGTTCTAGGATGCCCTCTGGACCCAGTGGAGGTGGTGAGTGACAGGAGAATGGCGGCTAAGCTGTCATCCCTGTGGACAACATCTCCCACCCCATGCAGCAGACTGTGACAGCACTGAGCAGCTCCTTCAGTGGGAGACTGCGGCACCCACGGTGTGGGACGGAGAGATTTCGCAGGTCTTTCCTCCCCACTGCTGTCAGACTCCACAACAAAGACTTTAACTGAACAAACACACACATCCACACATGTGCAATAACACTAAGTGCAATAATCTTTTCTGGCATCGTTGTATTTTTACTCAGTTGTATATAGCATTCTGTATTCTATTTTTATCTTATTGTATATTTTTATTCTATTTTATTCTACTGTATATAGTATTTATTTTATTCTATTCTGTACAGCTGTGTACTGTATTTATTCTTATTTCACTTCCTGCTGTGACAAAACAAATTTCCCACGTGTGGGACTAATAAAGGTTATCTTATCTTATCTTATCTTATTTGTCAATTCTGCCACATGTACAGGACATACAGAGAATAGAAATTTCGTTACTCTCAAACCCTAGATGAAATAGCAAATGAACATTTAAATATAAGAGAGTGATTAAAAAATGCAAATAAAATAATTTAAAAGTAAAAATTTAAATAAATAAATACAATACAAATTAACAAGAAAGCTATGCAATATACAATATACAATATTCAGGTAAGGGTAAATGACATTGAGTGTAAACATCATTCAACATCATTTCTCCAGTATATCCACTATCCCTCCTCTGCATGTGCACACCTCTCTACTGCCTTGTAAAACTTCCCTTTCACTCTTACTTCTATCCTTCTATCACATATCACCGTTTTACTTTCATGTCATTATGTTTAAATTTTGAGTTTGTGCTGCTAATATGTAGAAAAGCAATGTGTTTAACATGCAAAAAAAAGTTATTTATTATATGGATTTGATTAATTTAATTTGATTTCATTTAATAAATCTTAAGGTTGGAATAATTATCTGATTATTTTATTTAAGGAAGTCAGCAGGATCAGCTGGTAGAAATATTATATGCTCAAGTTTCTTGCAGATTCTAATGCTTAAGCTCTATGGACATTTTATGATAAAAACTGGAGAACTTTCTGAGTTTTTATATGTCACTAAACAACTTTTGTTCCAACAGTTCCAGCATTAGGGTTAGGGTTTCATTCTCACAGGAATGATAAAAGGAAACCCAACATAGCCCTGCTTGGTAATAATAGGATTGAAAACCACTACTAACCAGTAAATTCGCCACTGCCGATGGCCGAATCAAAAACCTTTGGCCAGCTTTAAGTAATGGGGAAATGAGACAATCATCAATCAAAATCAGCCTTCCAGAGGCCAAATCTGAATGTGAATGACTTGAGTCCTGTGTTGGCGAAGCATGTCGTCTCATCTCTTGTAATTTACCACCATGATTATCTGAGCGAAGCGTGGGGCCATTCAGAGGCAGACTCAGTCATCTTCAGAATATGAATGAGAACTACAATGACAATTACCTTCATTAGTCAGAGTGCCAGGACTTGTACTGTGCGATATCTCAGCATAAAACAGTATCCAAGTGATAGTGATCTACAGTAAATGAGTTATGGGAGCAGTGCAGAGCTCACGTTCTTCCAGTCTGCTGAAGGATGATTACAGTGTTTGTGATCAAAGCCAGACTCGGTGTAGGAGAAAATTACAGATGCTGAATAAAGCTGTCTGCAAAACAGTTATTCATGATTATTTCGGTGTGATGACTTACATTCGTGTAAATCAGAGGGCGTATCTATAAGTTTATACTTTGCAGAATACTGATGTGAATTTTAATGTCTAATTTGGCTTTAAATAAGCTATTGGGTGTAATGATAAAGGTTCAATATTTAAATACTGAAATTCCACCTCTCTGTGAAGGAATCCTGAAAAATGATTAAAAAAGAAATTAATATCAGTGCTTTTTGATGATATTCCTATTTTCTGCAATGACTTAAAGCTGTATTGTAGATTTTTTTCATCTTCTGTGCTGCACATTATCTAACAGTGGAGTCAATACATGATAAAAAAAAAATCACATTTTGCTCATTTGTGCACTTATTTTAATATAAACCCCTCACAGACACGTCTAACACCCATAGCACTTTGGAATAATTAAAATATGCATCACCATGTACCTGCAGTTTTACACAAGTGCAATCTTTGTTCCCTTTAATGGCACCAGTTTTTTTTTATTTTATTTTTTTTATCAACAATGATATATTTTCTTTTGGTCTTAAGGACTTGTGTTTTGCTTCTGGTATTCAGATTTAGTACAAACATTCACTTTAATCAAGAGAAAAAAAGAGAGGAACATTTATTTTATCATTGTTTGTTAGGCTACTACAAAGTAATTTCAATTCAATTTCAATTTAGTTTTATGTATACAGCACCAAATCACAACACCAGTCACCTCAAGGCACTTTATATTATAAGTTTGACCCAACAATCATATGGTGCCCTATGAGCAAGAACTTTGGCGATAGTGGGAAGGAAAAAAAAATCCCTTTTAACAGGAAGAAACTTCTGACAGAACCAGCCTTAGGGAGGGGCGCACATCTGCCAGGACCAGTTGTTGTGAGAGAAGGAAGACAGGATAGAAGACATGCTGTAGAAGAGCAGTTACAATCTTGTCCATTCTCACTTCTTTCTGTCAGTGCCACCGTCTCCTTATCATGCATCATATCAGGTCCTTTCATTCCTGCTGCTATCCTTCTGTCACTCATCCACACCTGTTCCACCCTGTCAACACTCTGTTGTTCACCTCTCTCTTGTGTGCTGTCTGTGGTAGGAGTGGCCTATACCCTGCAACTGGTTAAGGTGTGAGAGGTATGGGGACAGAAAAAAGGGGCACAAAAGTGAATAAACTAAACAAGTCTACAGGAGAACGTAGATATTTAAAGATGTGCGATAGTGGCATTTAAACACATGGGGTGAAAGAAAGGGCAGAAGTGATGTTGAATCATGAATGGTCGCCCTGCAGTCTGAGTATATTTCAGTATAGATAAGGCATTTTTCAAGGTCACCTGTTCTAGACCTAACTATAAGCTAATTGACTACTAAACTACTACTAAGCTACTATAGCTTGAGGGTGGGTGTGGCCATCAGTGGAAAACAAACAGACGAACTGATCCAACCACATAATATCATTGGGTGAGGTAAAAATGAGGTGGTTCTAGTGGGTGACAGAGTATGAGACACATACCAGGAAGCTACATCGCAAGATCAACTACAGGCCAACTACAGGAGTAATGGGGTAGCTGTCAACTAACCAGCATCTACTGCAGAAGGAGATCAGGTGAGATCACCTCCATCATCATCTACAGACACTTTGTTAGGACTTTTATTTCCTCCTTGCAGCAAACCACATTTGTATCTGAAAATAGAATAAAATGAATCATCCGGAGGCAGAAAGGCACATCAGAGTTCTCTGTCTTAATTGAAATAAACATGTATATAAATAAACAGGAGTGTAAATGTGTTTAAGCCTTTAGCCAAGCCAGAGGCAGATGGTGGGAGCAAACAAGGGTAAGAGACAGATGTGTGTGTGTGAGTGTAGCAGGGTGGGGAAAGGAAGAACATCTATATAAATAATAGACAACACATTCATGGAAGAAGAAGGTAATTAGGAGAGTAAGAAGAGAAAGAGACAGCACACAGAAAAAGTAGAAATGATAGAAAAAAAAGAGCGAAACAATAAAGATTTCTGTTTGATCGTACTGATGCTGAGTCTAAACAGACTCAGGGGAAACATACGAAAGCCTCACATCATACTTATAGGTGTGTATTAGGGTTTTGAACAGTTCAACTAATGTATAAGATCAACTGAGCTAAAATGTCCACTGAATGTGCACACAGCCAGAGTAAGTCATATTCACGTACAGCACACTGAGGTGTTTGGAAAAAGGCACTTTTTCACTTGGTATTTGATGATCCTAAACTTAAGCCAGAAGCCAAGCGAGTTTAGAAGTTCAAACTCATTTAGACACGCCTTCAGAACTAGACTTTACCATTCTTTGTACTGGAAGTGGAACTGAAGCAGCAGACTCACTTTCCAAGCAGATCTGTTACCCACTACACTGTTGTTGTCACGACTTGTAGACCATCTGCATACTGCTCCCAATTTGCAAATCCCAGAGTCAGCAAGATGTAGTGCAAACGCTTAATGATGTCTTTAAAATGTGTTTAATTTCATGATGAAGCATGAAAAACAGTCAGTCCAAACGCCCGAGCTGCGGTCTCTGAAAATGGGAGCGGCAATCGCTCCTTGTATACAAAGTGAGAAACAAAGAAACACATTCCACCACCATCCCAGCCTCCTCCCCCCAGAGAGAGTTGCAACCTTGTTTTTCACTTAACAGTCACATGAAGATGTACCTCCTGAATCCTTACCCAGGGACCCTCCCTCCTCCTTAAGGGCCAGAGAGGGGTCTCACTATCACTATACTTACTTATAATACCTGTGTGTGGAATAAAGTATAAAACACATATATGTTGCTATCTTTTATATCTAATACCTCATACGTACTATTGTCAGAACATGTGATCAGTTGTTTTTGTAGATGTTAAATGACCTGAAATGACAGCAGATCATATTCTTTCTGCTGAGGGGACTGACCATCAGAGTTCACGTACATTTTTGGATTTCACAATTTATCCCTGTCGGTGGCTGAGGTCAGTGTGGACCACAATCCGTTGTGCTTATTATTTTGTATGATACACCAGATACCATGCCAGCAACTTATGTATTAAGTCTGGTTCTCTGCTTCAAGTTTTACATTTATGGAAGGGGTGTCACACAGTCATGAATTTGTTTGGGAAGCGATGAGCGCTCATATTTAAAAGATGCAAATATATATTTCCGGATGACTAAATTTACAGTCTGAGCATGTGCAGCAGTCTTGGAGCAGTCAGTGAAATGTAAAATAGAAGGAATCAGTACAAATAAGTAGATGATTCATAAGTATCAGAATCAGAAGACTTTATTTATCCCCAAGGGGCAATTAACAAACAACAGAGCAGCATAACGTTGAAGATAAGGACAATGAGAACAGGCAATAAGAGTGAAATAATAAATACACAGAATATACAGTATATACAGTTTTAAAATTACACAGTTTAAAAATTAAAGTGACTGAAAGGTGAAGTCAAAGGAGCTTGCAAAGAAAAGCGTCTGGACTTTTTTAAGTTGCTTGAAGACGTTTCACCTCTCATCTGAGAAGCTTCTTCAGTTCTAAGGTCAAATGGTGGGGAGTCCCAGATTTAAACCCAGTGGGAGTCCCCCCACAGAGGGACAAAAGGACCCCCTGATGATCCTCTAATCGCCTGAGCCAAGGTGTGAAACTGGGTGTGGGTCCCAATCAGCCAGGGTTTCGGGTGAGCTCATTGTGAAACCTGGCCCCACCTTACATGATGGTCAGATGGCCCAGGATGTGAGTGGGCGTTAAGGCGTCTGGGGAGGGAACTCAAAACTGGATTATTGTTCAAAGATGGTCGCTCACAGTGGACATAGATGGCTTCTTTCACTCCTCTTTCAAACCATCTGTCCTCTCTGTCCAAAATGTGAACATTGGCATCCTCGAAAGAGTGTCCTTTATCCTTAAGATGCAGATGGACAGCTGAGTCTTGTCCTGTGGAGGTGGCTCTTCTATGTTGTGCCATACGCTTGTGAAGTGGCTGTTTGGTCTCTCCAATGTAGAGGTCTGGGCATTCCTCGCTGCACTGTACAGCATACACCACATTAACAATGTGGTGTATGCTGTACAGTGTGACTACGATGACCTGGATGACTGAGAACCTTCACAGACATACTGAAATGTGAATAAATAACTGTAAGTGACTAAAAGTGAATAAAGTGTCGGTAGTATAAGAAGAGTGTAGTTTATGTTTCTGGTGTGGGAAATGGTCTTATCAGCTGGCGTTAAAAAGCAGAGTGGCTTTGGGGACAAAGGTGGCTCTCCTCCTCTCAGTCCTGCAGGAAATGCAGTGGAGGCGTCGCCCAGAGGCGAGCCATTGGAATGCGGGGTGAAGAATGTGAGAGGGGTCATTGATGATTTTGGCTGCCTGTCTAAGGGCCTGCTGGCTGAAAACATGTGCCAGAGTTCTGACAGGCAGGCCAATGATTTTAGAGCACACTGATGCAGTGTGCTGCAGTCTGTTCTTGTGCTGAAGGCTGAGGGAGTGGAACCAGCAGGTGATGGAGAAGGTCATGATGCTTTCCAGGAAGGCATAGTAAAAAGTCATCATGATGGGTGTGCTAACTCCAAAGGATTTGAGTTTCCTAAGGAGGTATAGCCATTGGTGGCACCTCCTGAATGGATATGTATGTACTGAGTCAGCTCTGCTGTGAAAAACATGGTACAATGACCCTTTCCTCAGCATGAACAAGAAATAATCAAACCATCAGAGACACCGAAGACATGAAGGTTTTATCATCAACTTATTTGTCATTCAGTCAGCATAGTTAAAATTACATATGTGTTTTGCTGTCTACTAACCAAAATCCACAGTATTCCAGTCTGAGTGTAAACTTATGGAAGATTGATGTAGTTGTGATATTACCCACAGGTCAGTGCAGTACATTTATGAAGTCTTGAGATAAGCAATTTTGCTGTGACTAATGCTTCGAAACCCAGAGTAATGAGTGAGCAGTTGAGCTGAAATTGTATGGCTAACGCCTGTGATTGACACGTTTGAAAAGGCAGCCAAGTGTTGTTTTCCCACAGTCTGTCGGGAGGGTTTCTTCAACTAAAGGAGTGGCTTCACTTTTCAGAACCTGAAGCTGTATCCATCTTTTATACTAACTATGCAGAGAATTTAGTTTCTGTCACGGTCTGCGGTGGGCGGACCGAGTGTGGGAGTGTGAGGTTCCAGGTGCAGACACAGACGAGGAGACAGTACCAAACTTGAAACGAAAAGCGAGCCTTTATTTGGGCTGATTAACATGGCAAACAACAGAAAGCACTGAGGCAAAACTAAACTAGAAGCTGAACTGGGAAAACTAAGAACTGACACTTAACTCAGACAGCAGGGAAGGCTTAGACAGGGTAACAATGACGCACATGACGGAGACAACTGTGAACAGGACTCTGTGCTGGAACAACAAAGAACTATGAAACATATTCACGTAAGTAACATGGACATGACCAGCACAGAGTCCTGAGACCTGGCGTAACATGGGAGAAGTTGAAGAGACGACACGGTGACAAACAAAGGAAGACTGAGGACTTAAATACACACATGAGGTGATCAGGGGAAGTGGAGACACATGAGAACATAGCTGACTAGAAGGAAACATAATGACAATACAGGGGAGAGTAACACTAACTACAATGAACAAAGAACACCATACTCTTTCAAAATAAAACAGGAAACACAGAGACATAGACATGGAGATAGAACATGAACTTAACCTAACCAGAGACATGAAACATGACAGGTAGACACACGGACCAGGGAGAGATGACAAAAGGGACTAAGAAACCAAGGACTAAACTGCAAACTAGAAAACAACTAGATGCGTTAAACTACACATGTGGATACAAAAATATGCATTAGAACTTAAACCCTGGGCCTCATGGCCCAGTACCGTGACAGATTCTCTGTAGCCATGCTGTTCCCTGCCAACATTAGCACATGGTTGTTTTGAACTGTTCAAACCTAAAATAACACCTCCCCAAACCCAAGCGTTATGAACATTGTTTGTGTCGTTAACCCAAGAAAAGTAATGTATTATACGTTAAAGAAATGCAGTCTGTTAGCAAAGATGAAAACTGGCACAAAGAGATCATCACAGTGATTCTAGAAACATGAACAGGTAGAAACAGAGGCTACAAGTCTGACTGCTAATCTCTACTTTTGTTACTTGTTGAAGATCAGGCTCTGGCTGCTGGGCTGGGGTCTGCGTGCACTCGTTAAAATCACTCTGGGTTCTTTGCTAGCTTTGTGTTAGCATGCTGTCTAAGCTGATGTTTGCAAAGATGTTTTCGTAACAGTATAATGCAGTGTTTTCAGTCCTAATGGAGTTTCCACCCTAACATTGTTGTCCTTTTGTGGACTAAAAATAAAAGGAATTTCCATATCTCCATTCTTGAAAAGCTGTATCACTGTAAATCTGTATGAAATAAAATTAGCTGACTCTACACTCTCTGACTTCTTTTGTTCCCTAATTATGGAAAATCATTCACAATCTCTTCACATTAGCAGCAGTCTAGCAGAATTGTAAAGAGGCCACGTCATCAGTACGATACATAGCTTTTTGAGTTTGCCATTCAATATAAGCAGGTGCAAGCAGATAATGCGCTTTGCTTTGGATTGGGTGCAGTGCATGAGAAAGACAACAGCCAGCTTTCTTTTGCTTGTTTTTCAAAACTGAGAAGTAATTGTCAAATTTCCTCAATTACCATATATTTCATCAAAATTTGAATGCTTATAGATAGATGGATAGACAGATAGGCTTCTTGGGGCAGTTGGGTTTTTGAAAGACTGTGACTATGGGGAGGCTTGTCAGTTTTCATTGAATTTTGGAACACTCTCCTTTCCTTTCACATCATCCCAGTGTGCTACAGCATGCCTGTCACTGCCCACACACACTTTTCACTCTGCGTATATGTGTGTGTTCAGAGAAGGACTGCCATATTCAGTTTTCTATCTCCATTCGAATATGAGTGGGCATGGAGAGGACTGTGTGTGCGTGTGTGTGTGTGTGTACGCATGTGTGTGTGTGTTCTGTTGTCTGTGACTGATTTAGCAAATGTGTAAAGAAGGACTGCGTGCTTCAGGTTGTGTGTTGCGTGTGAGGCACATCAGCACAGTAACGTGCAGTGAATGAATGGTACACAAGTGCGTTTGTGTGCCTTTTAAGGTTCTGCAGCCATTGATCAATCTGTGCTCTTCCACCTCCTGTCCTCATTCTCTTCAGTGACCGCAGCAAATTTCCAGACTTGCTTTTCAGCCATATACAGGGGTCTGTGTTGGGTAAAGCAGCACAAAATGCATATTAGAAGATAGACGAGATTCGGGACACGCATTCATAAAGCTGGAAAACACAGTGTAAGCAGATATTGAATTCTTTCATGTTTTTGACACACCATTACACTACCCGACTGCCGAAATGGAGTCCTTTGATTTTGGTAACTGTGATTGTGGAAATCTGTTTAATAAACATATAGTTTGTGCATCTCATCAAGTTTATATTCAAAGGTGCTTTTCAAATGTATATGGAGCCAACCAGCTCACCAGCTTTGAGTTGTCTAGAAAGTCTGTTTTGGTGTTATTTTCGTTTTCTGATTGCAAGTAATTTCACAATTGTTAATGTTTGTAAAGGTCACTGCAGAGCTATGTAAAAGAATTAGCAACTCAACAATTTTGAATATAGTAAAAGTACATAAATAAAGATGAGTTTTTTAAAGAAGAAAAGGCCTAACCACAGGTCAAGCATGACAATCAGCATCATTGGTGGTGAAAGCAAACAAGCACTGTGAAATTCTTCATTTGCCTTTGTGTAACCCACATAAAATGAGGGTACCACTTTAAGGACTGATATGAGGAGAGATGGACAGCCTGCCCAACCAATCGAAATGCACAGGTCCCAGTATGTTTTGACCAAAGGGAGAGCAGTCTGCCGCGGTATGTCCCACCTACGTGCTCTGTGTTTGCTGCTATGTGTGGAGGTAGTCGCGTGCTGGCAGGAGAAAAGAGAGACTGAAGCTTTTGAGCTGGAAAAAAGTATTAGATATAAGTTGCAACCAACTGTGTTGCACATAAGTTCACTGGTTATCAGCTACCTTTCATGTTAGAAGTAGCCGCAGTGAGTAAACAGGCAAATGCTGCATTTTTCTGGTGACTTTAGAAAGTACCGCATGGAGCTAAACTGTTAGCCTTTGTTAGCTCTGGTTGCTATCAACTGCCTGGAAGTTCATCTCAATCTGCTTCCAGAAGTAAGAGCCCTGCATTTTCCGACCGAGAGACACCATGCCATTGTCTTCGGCCGTGATACGCTGAGATCGGTCAGGTTTTTTTTTTGTATGCTGAATTGTTCCTGAGGTGGATTCCTCCGGTGAAATAGATGGCGAGCCTTCCCACCTGGACTTAGAGAGACTGAGATTCGCTTCTTTTCCACTTGATGATCTGCTGCACCTTGCGGTGTGGTAGGACTGTATCACTCACACTTTCACGCACAGCTGGTTATACATAAGACCACTGACTGACATTCTCTCATCCCTATTTTCTTTCACACCCTGGGAATTTTTTGGACTTTACCCCTTGGACATTTTTTATTTGGGACTTTAAATAATGAGCTGTTGTGTAGAGCATTCTCCACATGTGAAAAGAGTGTGAGATTTTCATTTGAATGTACATTGGATTTGTGTAATCTGTTTCTATAAGAGTTAAGGAGTCAGGTTACTAGGGTGCACCCGAGCATTGAAACCCGAACATTGAAAACCAAAAATAACACTTGGCCAAGTCATTGCTTTAGTAGTTTGTGTTTTACTTTTCTTTTAATTTTTGTAAGTTTCCTTTCTACCATTGTAAAGTGTCTTTAACCTGTGCTTGTCAACCTTATGGTTTATGTCACTAAAGTTGGCTGGTTCTTTTGAGTTACATTCTTGTCTCTGTGTCTCATTTGAACACACCCCTGTGCTCCTATAGTCGAGCCTATTGGCCCATTGATATATTCTTTTCAACAATTCCCCTTACTGTGTTACATTTGTGACTTTTATTTCTTTGGATTTGGAACCCATAGCTAGAAGGAACTAACGATAGGACACTCCTGAGGTTTAGCAACATTAAAAGTATAATTTTGATATTCATGCATTTTTTTTGTCAAAACCAAAGAGAACCACTGGAGATTAGCAAAAGAGCCTCAGGTTTGAGACCCTTGAGCTAGAGCATAATAATCTAATAATCTGACTGTTACACGTGCCTGCCTTAACACCACCCTCCCTTTAATTGACTGTCTCTTGCAGGCAGAAGGTTCGAGACTTTTGAAAAGCAATTTCAGGCTTCATTTGCTTCAGTTACAAAATCTTGACATTACGAACAGCAGTCATTTCAACATCACCTACATTATATGGACAAAAGTATTGGCTCACCTATGCATTACATTACCATTATAAATCTATAGGCATTAAGATTCAGTTTCATTTTATTTATATAGAAGCAACAATAATAATAACAATAATGCAGAGAAACTCCAACTATCCTTATGAGAAAGCATTGGGTAACAGTGAGAAGGAAAAACTCCCTTTTAACAGGAACAAACCTCTTGCAGAACCAGGCTCAAGGAGGGGCGGCCATCTGCCACGAATATGAGGAGCTTCCTGCAGTATTTTGGAGTGGCTCTGTATCTGTGGGACCTCGATGCTCTATATGGACAAGTCAAGATCCTCCACACCAAACTCATTCAGGTATGTCTGTATGGGCATACAGACATGCAGACGTAAAGACACAACACATTTCTACTGCTCCAGAGTCCAATGGTGACATGCTTCACACCATACAAGACTTATGCTTATATAAGGCTTGTATGCAAATGCTTAGCCATAGAAATCCATGCCATGAAGCTCCTAGTGCACAGTTTTTGTGGTCATGTCAATGCAAGAGGAGATTTGTAACTCTGCAGATATTGATTCATCAGAGCGTTGATGGCTTTCATGAACTGTACACTTCAGTAACCTGTCTATGTACCTTAGGAACCACATCAGCTCCATGAGTTGCTACGATTCCTAAATGCTTCCACTTTGTTGACTGTGGAATATCTAGGAGGGATACTGACTTTCACCATCCTGACTCAAATTTAGTGAGCTCTTTAGAACAACCCATTCTTGGTATTTGTAGAGGCGGACTGCGTGGCTAGATGCTTGATTTTCATCCAGCTGTCACAGTGGGGTCGAAAACACCTGAATTCAATGATTAAGAGATGTGGCCCAAAACAGTTGTCCACACAGTGTATAATATGAGCATCTGTTGGTCTATTTCTACCTCTAAGTCATTCTCTGACAGTCTTGACACAAGTTGCAACTGCTTGTACTACTTATTAAAGTTGGCGTTCCTTCATTTTCTATACTATTCTGTATGCTTTATTTTTGATTGTCCTATTTCCCTTGGAAGGTGTTGTGTAATGACTTTAGGGGCATTGCACTGAAACCCTTTACATAAGGTAAGCTTTGGTGAAAATTGTACTCAGGTGGATTTTTGAGGTCTGGTATACAGTTTCCTTTTTAAATGGACCATCACATTATGCCTTTTGACTTAATCCCTACAACTTCATATGCCATATATCCTAGTCAAGTTTATGTGACTGGGATGAAACTGGGTTGGGAGTGATTGTATAGAAAAGCCACCAACTTATTGCAAGTAACTATTGATGCTTTAGGGAGCACTATTTTACTTTTTTTTTTTTATGTTGCTTTCTGCTTTAGTTTTGTAACTAAGCATGTTCACCTTGACCCACATGAATTTTAACATGTTGTATTCTTTCATTTATTTCAACTGCATAATGGGATAAGGATTAATCAGTGTACTGAATAGCCTCGCCTCTTTTCAGTCATTAGAATCCCGAAATTACTAAAAGATTCACTGAACAGTTTTTCCTTTTATAAAATCAGATTTGTCACAATGTGATGTTGAGGTTTAAGGTCAAAGTGTGTGTCCCTGTGTGAGCATTTTTATATGCATGAGAAAGAATGCAATCTATTATGTTTAATTTGATTTTCCTTTATTATATGCAGTGGAAGCTAACCGAAACGTGCTTTCATGGTTTTAATCTTCACTTTGATGTGAAACTAATAATGATGTTAACGATTAAGAGAGAGAAGCTGAAGGTGTAAAAGGAGGAGAAAGGCTGAGGAGCTGAAGCCTTGAGCGCTCTAGTGTTTTTCCAATATGACTTTGAGCCCTCACTTCAGCTTAATACCTGATTGTATGTAAGTATAATTGGTCTGCAAACAACTTTAATTCAAGCTCAGGCTTCTAGTGTCACACAGAGTGAAAGGAGTTACTCATGAGAGAGAACTGAGCGATTACTACAAAGTATATTTGTCACAGAGTGGTTTACCGAGCAGAAGAAATAATTCTGAGAAATCTTGCTGAGAATATCAACAAAGCTCGTGTTTGTGTGTGGGCTGGGGAATAGCTGGAGACGAGGCAAAAAAAAGTGCAGAGGGACAAGAGGAGGAGAGAAGAGGGGAACAGGCAGGAGAGTAGAGACGTCTTTTCCAAAGTTAGAAAACCTTGTTCACACACATCTTTGTCTCCCGGCTTGGATTCATTCATCATTTTCATCCTTTAATCCCTGTTTACACACAGCACAGTTCGTGGTTGGAATTGATGCCTCACAGATTTCGAATGCAGACACCCTGCAGAGATACAGTCATGTAAAAAGGAAAGTTCACTTTTACTTGAGGAAAAAAATGTTAATCAGTTCTTGAACTTTTACGAGAGTATTTGTAAAAAAAAGAAAAATTTGTACTGCTACATATGTACCAACGTCTTTAGTTTGCCACCTCTGTTTTGTTTGGAAGGGTTGCCAGGTCGCTTATCTGAAAAAATAACATGGCAGCATGGCTTAGGTTTACAAAGCTACATTTGGAACAATGTCTTTAGACAGCTGTTTGGCCATAGTGCACAGAAACTCAGCATATCAGGACAAACAGCTCGTACCAACTGTCAAGCATGGTGGTGGAGAGGTGATAATTTGGGCTTCTTTTGCAGCCACAACATGGGGCTCGAACGCACGACCCTGAGACCCTTAAGAGTCCCATACTCTTCTGACTGAGCGAGCCGGACTTCATGTGGTGGAAGCAAAACACAACGTGTCAGCACAAACATCTCATATCAACTGTCAAGCACAGTGGTGGAGGGGTGATGATTTGGGCTTGCTTTGCAGCCACAGGACCTGGGCACCTTGCAGTCACTGAGTCAACTGTGAACTTTAGACACAAAGTATTTTAGAGACAGAAATATGAGGCCATCAGTCTGACAGATAAAGCTTGGCCAAAACTGGGTCATGCAACTGGTCATGATCCCTAAGAAACTACAGAAAATGTCTATAAAAGAAAAATAAATTCAAGGTTTTGCAATTGCTGGTTCAAAGTCCAGACCTTAAACTGGCTACAACTTAAGTGAGCATTGCATGAACAAATATCCACAAACCTCAATGAACTTAAATAGCTTTGTAAAAAGAGTAGGCCAAATATGTTCAACATGGTGTGAGAGGATGACAAAGTCACACACAAAAATGATTACTTCAAGTTATTACCGCTAAAGGTGGTTCTACAAGCTGTTGAATGATGGGAAGTACTTTTTCACAGGACTCCATGCAAGTTAGTAAACTGTAAGTTCGGTTACTTTAGATCATGGATGCCAAACTCAATAAAAAAATACATGATAAATGTGTAAAGTTACAGGAAAGATAATGTACTGGTAGTCATTGATCACTTTCACTTCCCAATACTGCCAGGCTCATCGTGATATCTCTGGTCTACTCCAATCATCATTCTACCCTCCATTTTCAGGCCAATCAGCCTCTACTCTGTGAACTTTAAATGGAGCTGCTCATCTGTCATCCTTCCTTACAAATCACCTCCTCCCCATGTCCACCTCTCCTATGTTACTGTGGCTCCATCCAAGCTTCCATCTTCATCTCTACCACCAGCATCTTCGGGGGTTTCTGCCCTAATCCCTCTCACCACTGGGACTCCGTTCTGCTATGATGGGCCAAATAGCCTAATTGAATTTGCCTCATGTTTGACACTCCTGTTTTGAATGTACTGGAGACTCTCTACTGGCCATGGATGGATAACAAAGAAAAACTATAGCAAACAGTGTGCTTCCTAAAATCTGCATATTATGACGTATCTCTGTTGTGACATACAGAGAGTAATACAGAGCCACAAACTGTTAGGATGCCTGGGTCGTCGACCCAGGGCTTTTGAGTTTATATTATTTATACTGTCTAGTTTTTGGTTTCTTTGAGTTCTATCTAATGGCTTATGTCTCTGTCTTCTTTAGTTGCTCTGTCTCCCCTATCACCTGCATCCCCTTGTCTAGTTCGTGTCTATGTGTATCTTAAGTTCCTAT
>NW_024583005.1:126313-167795 GCF_018398535.1 Haplochromis burtoni
GGGGGGGGGCTGGCACCCATACCACCTGACTCTTTGTCATGGTAAAATTCACTGTTCCCCAGTTAATCACAGAGCTAAAAGAGAGATACAAACAGTTACACAGAAACACTACGTCCAGTTAAAGCAGCAATACCCAAGGAAAACATTCAAACCCCATACACAAACACTCCAGCCAACTGGGACGTTTGTCAAATTGTTTTGTAAAACATGTATGTAAATGTCCTACACGCTAAAGAATGATCCATGGAATTAGTTAGGAAAATGTAAAATTAAGAGCATTTTTAACATAAAAGGTTAATATGTATTACCTTTACATGTTTAGGAGAGTTGATGACTTATTTTATGACGTTAGTCAAAATTAAAATAAGAAGAATTTTCTTAACATAAATATATATATAAAGTATGCATATACATTTTTTTCCTTTAATTTAGTAGAACTTATTTTTATCATGTGAAAAAGCAAGAACTTATACTAACTTATCTTATGAGCATCTTTCAAAAGGAGGGGGGAAGAAGGTTGAGTTTTCCAGGACTTGCAGACTGACTGAGACTGTTAAAAGAGAAAGGAGCCAGAGAAATGCAAGCTTCTATGGAATATAATTAAAGACTATGTTAGTTGGTAAGTGACTATTTTTGATTTGTTTAACTTGTATGGAAAAAATATAGTATCATGGGTTAATCTTTACAGATCAAAACTGAAATTAGCTTTGTCCAATGCTAATTCAGCTTTGGAAATTTGGTACACTTTTAGCTAGCTAGTGTGTTCAAAGTAGAATTTTTTGGATACAGTGGAAGCGGAAAATGATAACTGCCACTGAACTACTGCAGGATTAGTTGTACCGCTGCACAGGCAAGAGAATATTTGTTCAGTGTTAGCACTGTGTTGATGAAGATTTAGTAAGCAACAGGTTTGACGCTGGGAACCTTTACATTGAAAGCTAAACCAGCAACTGTGGGTTTCTACAGATACTTTTTTGGTTTTAAATTGATGCATGTTGATGTTTAGGCCAAAGGGCCTTTGAGGATAAAACTGCTTAACTGAACGATAGCTAAAGGATATTCTGTGTCATGTTTAACATTAGCACATGAAAGCTTAGCTACTATTGCCACTGCTTGTCCTGCTAGATCTCAGTGCAGCGTTTGATACTGTCGACCATAATATTCTTTTAGAGCAATCAGAGCATGCTGTAGGTATTACAGGTACTGCGCTGCAGTGGTTCGTATCATATCTATCTAATAGACTCCAATTTGTTCATGTAAATGGAGAGTCTCCTTCACACACTGAGGTTAATTATGGAGTTCCACAGGGTTCAGTGCTAGGACCAATTCTGTTCACATTACACATGCTTCCCTTAGGCGGTATCATCAGAAGACATAGTATACATTTTCACTGATGTGCAGATGACACCCAACTCTATCTGTCCATGATAGTGATGTGTCGGTCGTGAACAAAACGACTCTTAGAGTCGGATCTTTGAAGCGAACGACGCGAGCTGGTTTCTTATTGGGAGCCGTGGGTTTTTCTTTCTTTCTCTCACCCTCTCTCTCACAATTTTTTTCCGCTTCACTCTGCACGCAAGCCTTGTGCTTTGTGCTGGGAAGAGGGGCGGTAGTTACACTCGCAGTAGCACAGGAACAGAGTGGGAGGAAGAAACAGAGAAAGAGAGCCAGGGACAACAACGTCACATTAGAAAGGTATAGTAATCATCCACAACTATTTTCAGTTGCAAATGATAAAGGATTCAGTTTATTCATGCAGGTCCATATGACAGAGAATATGCATCTTCTTATTCTTTTCATGTGTGTTGTGTTGTGGTTTGCAGTGTTTTGTATTGTTTCACTTTAAATTTGTTTAAAAGGAAAAAGCTGAAAATTTAAATAGTTAAAAGTTGAAATGTGAATAGCTGGTTTTTGTATTATATGATTTATTTATTACATTTTATGTGGAGTGAATAAATAAAAGTATATTTACGGTGGCCCGAAAGAGCCAGCTCTTTTTAGTGAGCCGAGCCGAGAAAGTTCTGTAAAAAGAGCCGGAAATCCCATCACTAATATATGAAGCCAGATAACACACTGCAGGAATGTCTTGAAGACATAAGGACCTGGATGGCCACTAACTTTCTGCTTCTTAATTCAGATAAAACTTGTAACTTGTAAACTTGTATTTGGCCCTGAAAATCTTAGAAATATGGTATCTAACCAGATTCTTACTCTGGATGGCATTACTTTGGCCTCCAGTAACACTGAGAGGAACCTTGGAGTCATTTTGACCAGGATATGACCTTCAACGCACATATTAAACAAATATGTAAGACTGCATTTTTCCATTTGCACAATATCTCTAAAATTAGAAATATCCTGTCTCAGAGTGACGCTGAAGAGCTAGTTCATACATTGATTACTTCTAGGCTGGACTACTGTAATTCATTATTATCAGGATGTCCTAAAAACTCCCTGAAAAGCCTTCAGTTAATCGAAATCCGGTTAAAAGGGAGTTTTTCCTTCCCACTGTCACAAAAGTGCTTGCTCATCGGGAGTCATATGATTGTTGGTTTTTTTTCTCTGTATGTATTATTGTAGGGTCTACCTCATATTGTGAGGTAGACCCTACGCCTTGAGGCGACTGTTATTGTGATTTGGTGCTATATAGATATGTCACGGTTCGGGGCAGCGGCCATGTGAAGAGTGGAAGGAGGACTCAAATGCAGCACTTATTCAGACGTGAAGGGTGATTTATTTACAATACCAGGCATAAAGTGGAGATGGCAAACAGAACTAAGGATGAACTAAACTGGGATAAACTACACAAAGGAGTGGCAAACCTGAACATGAAAGGAGAACAGCAGGGAGAGCACACAGGGGATTTCACAAGGTATGAATACAGACGACGCGACGAGGAGCAGAGGAAAACACACACTATAAGTACACAGAGAGACACTGGGAAATCACACACAGGTGGGAGACACAGCTGGACCTGGTTAACCTGACGAGACAGGGGAACACTGACACCAGGGACCAATAGAGGGAGCACAAACCCAAAACCCAGTACCTAAAATCCCAAAACACAAACCATCCCAAAACAGCCCATGAATAATAAAGAGAATAATAATAATAAAGAACACAAACACAAAGTCACCGAGTCATGGTCGCAGGACCATGACAAGATAAAATTGAATTGAATTGTACACCATTTCTGTCTATTGTTCGTTTGACAGCGGGGCCATCTTAAAACTGTTTAGATGCATTTAAAAAGGTTTTAACACTTTTAAACATTATCATGTGATTCACAGAAGGTCTTTGACCCCACGTTTTGCATTTAAACATTTAGTTTTGTTCATTATATATTATATTTTCAGCATAGTCTGTTCTTTCTCTTATTTAGATTTTTATATTCTAGTCTTATATTCTACTTTTTGTTATTTTCATGATATTATGTCCAGGTTGTGTTTTCTTTTGTGGTTCTAGTTATAGTTTATTACCGGGTCAAGTTTGTTTTTGTTTAAATTTCAATTTGCTAACTGCTAATCTCATGTACATTGTGTTTAGTTTTGCTTCCCCTTGTCTCATTACCCATTAGCTAGATTGTGTTCACCTGTGTCTTGTTTTGCTCAGCTGAGTCCCCTCTCCCTAATCACCTTGTGTGTTTGTATTTACGTGCTTAGTTTTCCTCAGCTCTTTGTTGGGCTATAGCAGCGGTCTCCAACCTTTTTTGCGCCACGGACTGGTTTATGCCCGACAATATTTTCACGGACCGGCCTGTAAGGCGTCGCGGATAAATACAACAAAATAAAACTAGTACCGGTACCGAAAAAAAAGAAGATTTATTCATAACACACATGAAAAGACCCAGGAAAACCGAATTATCAATAAAAACGATAACAAAATAACGCTGAAAACTGATAAAAACCCTGAAAACCATACATTTCACACCTGAGCCTCAACTTTCGCGGCCCGGTACCAAACGACTCACGGACCGGTACCGGTCCGAGGCCCGGGGTTGGGGACCGCTGGGCTATAGTGTTTGTATTATTCTCCTGCTGTGTTGCTTCCCTTGTCAATCAATGGACTTTGGCTTCTGCTGCTAGCTGGATTTTTCCAGCATCACCTGAATAAAAGCTAATTTATTCATTAAGTTTGGCTTTAACTCTGGAATTTAGGTCCAAATTATTCAACTAACATGACATCAAATCTGTTTCTGTTTTCTAGCTTACTAGAAATTGGATTCCAGCTGACTTCCTCATAGTTCCTCCTTCTGACCTTCTCTATTAACACTTTCAAAGCAAGCACCACATCTATAGTGCGCTCGCTCAGCATGAAGATGACGCTTTTTTTTGCTTGAAAGTGGGTCTTTGTACGGTCATTACATGAGGGAGTTTTTAAACTCAAATCCTGATATTTTCCCAAGTACTTTTTATCCATACACGCCCTGTTCCTGATGCACACTTTCACTCTTTTGAAGTGCTTCTACGCCACTTCACGGACTCTGTTTCATGCAGCAGAAACCTTTGACCAGTTTGATCATCAACTTATCACTTCTCAAAGACACAAGCTTTCATAGTCACTGCTTCCTACTTTTGTGTTTCTGACTGGACCAGTCACCGCCGTTTTTTTTTTTTCTCCAACATTTCAGACATTTGGTCTCAGCTGGTGGAAAAGTATGTCATTCAGAAACCACATCCAAACGTCCTAGAGAGCCCATTATCTATCATTCCCCTTGTGTGACTCCTGCTATGCACCTCCTCCCAACCATCATTAAACTTGATGCATAGCTAGCTTTGAGTGGCTCGCCTCTGTTAACCCCTCCCCTCCAAACCACCAGCCATCACATTAGTACTGTTTCCTTGTCTCTTATAATGTTCTTCACCATTTTCTTCTCACTGGCTCGCTCTCTTTTCTGCCCTTGACATCTCCTTTATGACTTCAGGTGTCATGATTAGTGGCACCATATGGCACCCGGCTTCCGAATGCAAAATGTGTGTCAAGCTTGTGAGCACACACGCAGTGACATGCTATGTTAACTGACATGGCCTTTTCGGGTGGTTTGTGTGTCACTGTGCAGATCTCTGCCCCTTCTCTGTGTGTACATAAGCTTATTAGACACTCGGTGCCTGAAACGCTTGTCCTGTTTGCTGTCAGTCGATCGCTAAAGTGAACGCGTCAGCTCAAGAACACATCCGTGCCATTTAATGCCCTTCCTGTGACATCTTGGCTCCAGGAGCATCCCACCCAAAGGAATATGGTGTGTACTCTAGTGCACTTTAAAATGAAGCTACGCAAGTAACAATGGAGAACAAATGTAGTATATTATAATCTTATTAAATGACTCTGTCTCTAATTTGTTTCTCTGTCAGCACATTTGTGTAAACAAATAAACATTAGTATTACGTATAAAAACAAGTTTTTATACGTAATAAGAGTCAAACCTGGGGATTTGTCTCTCCTGCATGCAGCTATTTTGGCTAAATGTCAAATTTACCATATTGCCCTTCATTATGGTGCACCACCTCATTTCCACTATGCAAAAGTTTCTTCCCAGTGGGGCAAGGAAACTTCTGTGTTTGTCCCAGATGACAAGAATTTGCTGTAGATGCAGAGTTTAATGCTTAGTATTCATCTCATGTGCAAGAGATGGAATTTAGGCTTTGAGGGTTTATTGAGAGCAGCAATGGTTTACACATTTGCTTGACAAACGAAATATCCATGGTTTAAGGCACAAATCCCTTTGGGGTTGCATCAGGAAGGGCATCTGGTATAAATCAAACATACAAAGGTACCTGCTGGGGCGACTCCTTGTGAATACTAGAGCAGCAGAAAGTAAAGAGCAGAAATGTTATTTTTTTACTTTGCTGATTCTTTGCCGTTTCATAGGAATGAAGTTTAGAGTCCTCCAAATAAAGATTTAACATGTAATTATCAACATTATTTATATGCACTTGTGCTTTTGTGAGTTTCCTGACATCAACACTAACATCAATGAGATTACTTGTCTTTGTATAGTACTTTTGTGTTAACTTTTGCCTTTCATTCCCTCTTATCCAAATAATGCTTGAGACACTTTGCAAACAAACAAACAATATTGCACTCCTAGTTTTTTTTTTTTTTTTCATTCTCAAACATTGTTCAGTTCATGACATTGTGATGAAATTTTATAAAGATAGGTCTTGAAATAGTTCTGAAATCATATTTTTACTATTTTTTTTTTTTGTAAGTCTGGAAAACTCTCGTGGAACAGCTGTCTTTTATGACTCTGTAACACTAGTTTGCCGTTACGAGGTCCAGCACAGAGAGGAACAAACTAGCACAGCTCAAGTGCCTTTATTTAAACAGTTTTGTCTTCGCAGACTGTGTTCAGACTCCAACCGCCCTGCTGCCTAGACCAGTCCGCTCTCGTATCTCTCGTCCTCAGGTCCTGGTGTGCTACTGAAATAAAGGAGACAGGATTAGATATTCACTGTCAGCTGTGTACGCAGCCTCCTCTCGCACCACCCCTCCCCTGCAGCTGAGCCGCAGACCACATCACGCCACGGTGCCCTTTAGTAGTATTTTAACATTAATTTTAGAATTCTCTGTTCAGTTTTTCTCTGTTGTCACTTCATTTTGTATTTAGGAACAAAAAGAGGTTTTTGATGAAATGTAAAACTTAATTGTGTTTGCATTTTCTTAAAAGTGTCTTAAAGATATGTGGTGATAAAAGTGTCTGTCTGTCATATTTATATTATATTTTGTGACACCTTATCATCCCCTAAGGTTGGTTTACCAAGCTATATAGGTACTCAAGCTGGTTAAAGCTAACTGCAGCAGCTTGGAGGATTCATTTGTGCTTGTGTCTAACAGTGTTGTACTGTTTATACAATAATAATCACTTACCCCAGCAATGAAACTCATGCTTAAGTTCATTAAGGAAGATATGAATTTGCCACTGGTCTATTCTTCTGTGTCCCCTTCTGGGATCTTCTCAGATCCAATCAGCCTCAGTCCTTTAAATCTCACTTCTCTTCTGCAAGATTGAGCTCTTCATCCACGTGCTTCATTGGGGCTTTCAATGGAGTCTAATAGTCAAATGACGTCTTACTGAAACCCTGTATTTCAATGAATTCTGTTCATTTCCTTCAAATTTTCTCTCCACATATCCATAAATGGATTTTAGTAGTTCAGGTTTTTTTTGCTTGCAATGTTTCTGTTTATTTATCACTGACAAAGTGGCCAGTCCCTTCTTCAGTTCGCTTTCAGTTCATGTTCTGAGTTCACCCTCGTTCCAGATTTTGCTTCTCTCTTCTTTTCCCTCTATTTTTGTTGCTTTGTTTTCGGTCTTTAGACTCAGGTTTGACAACTGAGTTTCCAGCATGGAATTTCACTTTGGGGTGATTGGGTTTAGGTCTGTGCTGACATGAATATGAACCCATGTAAATTTGTCAGCACACTCATAATAAGATCTTGTTCCTTTTTTTTTAACTCCATCTTGTCGCCGCTGCCTCTGTCAAATAGCCCCTTTTCTCCGTGTGCATCTTACCATCATATCTCTGGTTCCTTAATAGTTTCACAGCAGTGCATTTTACAGCCTTTCCTCTTGCTATTGTTGTAATGATGCTGCTGTCGAACGTGGTGACTCAGGAATCAACATACTCCCCACTTTTCCACTTTGTGCTCAGAAAATGTGCAAAACAATCAGAAGACAGCTGTCATTCGTCATGCCTCTATTTGAGAGACTGTTCTTTTATCCTGCTGTCAAATCATGAAAGTCTTAATGCCCACATTTCCTTGTTTGCAGAAGACAGTGCTGACAAATCAAATGTATTTTTGGTTGTTGTCATTACATGCAAGAGTTGAGCAATATCATTCTTTTGACATGTGACAGTTGCTAATTGGATGTTTAGCTCTGTGGCACTTAACTGTTTTGTGTAAATTTTCACTCTGCCATACAAAAAAGCAAAAATATAAGCTGAACTTAAAATTAGACTGCATATGGTACAGGGCTGCTTACAAGTATTTTTACGTCAAGAAGTGTTTGAGAGTGACATGATTCACAATTTTGTATCAACTCCACTAAAATAGATTTGACATTTAACAATCAAGATGTAACTGAGGGACAGAAACTCAGCTTCTAATTCAGTTGGTTAACCAACAATTTAGTGGAATTACAGACAATTTTACAGACGGTCCTCCAGCTTCAGGGGATCTAATTTAATTGGAAACGTTTCATTCACATTTGAACCTTTGACAGTGATTTTGTCAAGTACTTAGTGAAAAACACACTTGCGAAATATAATATGTAATATAGTCTGTTAATATAGACTGCAAAAGCACATCTTTATTCATTTTGTTGATTAAACTATTGGTAAAGTTCCCGTTATCCGATGGTTGCCCAGACATCCAGTGATGAAAAGAGTGGATGATGATCGCAGTATCCTTTCCATGAAAAAACAAACCAAACCAAATACAAAAAATAAGGGAAAGGTCCTTCATCAGAACTTTGCATTACTTTGGAACACATTTTATTTTGCTTTCACCATAAAGATGGAACTTCATAGTGATAAAGTGTAATGGAGTTGACTGCCACTGGCTGTGACCTGAACTGCATTAGTGGTTATGGCTTTAGCCTTGGGAGGAGCTTTAGTGGTTGCTGTCACACTGAGTGTAACTACAGCTATGGCTGTGTTTTGGTTTTTTAGCTATAAAACATTAATGTGCAATAGAAGTTAATGCAGCAAGTGTCATTCATTCATTTTCTTCTTCGGCTGGATAAGAGGGGCAGCAGCCTAAACAGAAAAACCCAGACCTCGCTTTTCCCCAACCTCCTTATCCAGCTTATCTGAAGGAACACTGGGGCACTCCTAGGCAAGCCAAGACAAATAAAGCCATATCTTAAAAACAAAATCCAATCTTCAGTCCATGACATTCAACAACAAATGGGAAAGTAGTCCAGGTAAAAATCACATTCACAGTGACTTAACTGGGGAAGACCAACAGATGGATGAGAGTGCAAGAAAAAGCGTGAGTCTAGGAACAAACACTGAACATGTAAACAACAACTCCAAGGGGAGGTAGCCAGCTCCAGAATGCCCTTTGATCAGCTGCCACACAATTACGTCCTTCACTCACTCCATTATCAAGCTAAGGAACCAGATGCAACCCTGGCTTCCTTTTTGAATAATAAAAAAAGACCAGTTTATCACAACAGTGAGGTGTCTGCCCACAGCAGGGCTTCCTAGGAATATGCCTCATTATGCTGCAAACCAAAGAACAGCATATTAGATATTATTTTTTATTTTTTTTAGTCTTCAACAATGTACTCACATCGGTCGGTCTCAAACAAGCGACAGAAGAAAAGCTTTTCACCAGCTGCTCAGCTGTGTGCAACACTGACATAAACTCGACAAAGCAAAAGAGAAACGATGTAGCCGGCGGAGGCAGGTGGAAGTGTGAAATGGAGTAACACAGCCAGGATCATACATACTACTTCACACTGCGTGATATTAGCACAATCGGCTGCCTTGAAAGTGAGCTACATCTCTGCCAAGACTAGAAATATCCCGAGGAATTGGAATTCATAATGTCAGCTCCACATTGAAAGAGACTTTATGTAATGTACTCTCAAACAAAACCCTTATTTGGATCCTAAACTTTGATTTCAACTATGCCTTGAGCATTAGAAGATTATTTACTGACAGGGAAAAAAAATGCTTCTTTTCCCTGAAAATTAAATGCATGCTGGCGGCAAAACAAGAAGACACACACTAACAGACGGATCTTCAAGGACAAAAATCCTCAAAAGGACAAAATAATTGCCTTCATTCATCTATCTGTGCAAATGGCAGTGATTCATAGCTGCCTTTCCCATTAGCCTTACTGCAACACTTATGACTTTTAATATGGCAGTTATGTAGTTAATTAGAAATGTACTCATAAATATTAACCTCTTGACATTTAGCTCCATTTTGCTTGTTTTCTATATTTACAAAGTTTCCATAAAATGAATACAAATAATAATAATTATGGAGCAGATCTGATATGCATATCATCAAGCAACATCTCTGCTCCTGGGGTGAAAACTGGCAACCAGTCACAACAAGCAGATATGTACACAAATCCCTTTTAAAAACTCCTTGTCTGAATTATCATTCAGTTCCACTGTTTGTGTGCTATTCCCACACATACTCCAGCAGATCTCCAGTGAAATCATTTTTGATGAGGTTAACCTTTGAAATTTCAGTATCTAACACTAATATAACACATTATGTTAAATTGTGGTGGGAAACTCCAGGCCTCAACGGCTGGTGTCCTGCAGGTTTTAGATCTCACCCTGGGTCAGCACACCTGAATCAAATGATTAGTTCATTACCAGGCCTCTGGAGAACTTCAAGACATGTTGAGGAGAGAATTTAGCCATTTAAATCAGCTGTGTTGGATCAAGGACACATCTAAAACCTGCAGGACACCGGCCCTTGAGGCCTGGAGTTGCCTACCCATGTGTTACATGACGATGATGTTTTGAGAAGTTGTAATGATTTTGTTCTTTTTCATCATTTTGATGGGAAAGGTTTCTCCATCACATCACAAAGTCTCTGGTCAACCCATGCGTGAAAATGATGTCTTGTGTTGCCTCTTTTACTGTTTAAGCCTGATGAATCCTGCCTATGTCAGGAATATGCCCACACCATCAGGAAATTAAACCATCCATTTCTCGAAAAACCTGCTCATACAGTATATTCACACAGTCAGGTGACCTCATTTATTGAGCACATACCTTTGCTGAACCTAGACCAACTGAACCAAATAAAACCACTGCCCCCACAGGCTTGTATGGTATCCATTAGGCGTGATGGGTGTATCACTTCATCCATTTCTCTTCTTACCCTGATACGCCATCACTCTGGAACAGGATACATCTGTAATCAACCACTGTAGCCTTTTTCCACAGCTTAAGAGGCCGATCTTTATGCTCCCCAGCTAATGGAAGCCCTCCCACCTCACCCCCAATTAGTCTTCACATTGTACATTTGGAAATGCTCTTACTTTGACAGCCATAAGATCTAATGGTGAGTCTTTACACATTTGATTAAATTATATTATAATCACCATCATACACAATTTTTCACGGTTTCTTTCAGACTAAGGGTTTCACTAATGCTTAACATAAAAAAAAAACAAGGAGCCAAACTGTGGATTATGCAACCCTTGTCTTGCAAATTCTTAAACTATAATTAGGAGTTGGAAAGGAGCACAATGTATCTCCGTTAAAATGCGTGTGACAGGTGACAGTGTCAGATGTAGCAGGAAGAAGACCCAAATGCAAGACTCTAAAGTCCAAGAAAATAATTCAAAACTGAAAGATAAATAAGAAACAATAAATAAATAACACATGTATGCTCAAATAATATAGGCAAGGCAAACAAGAGTGGAACAAAGACTCTAATAGGGAACAACAAGGAAACTGAGTCTATAAAATCACATTAGACAATATTTAAGATAGGAAACACCAGCAAAACACAACTGAACATTATCAAGGTAAAAAGTCAGGACAGCTAAACTGTCAAAATAAAACAGGAAACACCTAACACTGAGACGAAGACTTAACAACAATATAAAATGGAACGCTAGAAAAGGCCCAATTAAACTGAAACACACAGAGAAGTAAATACAAAACAATTATTAAAAATGCACAGAGAATCCAGAGTAGAAGAATAATAAGAAATAAAGACCGAAGCTCTAAAACATTAAACCTCAGATTAAAATAAGTCAAAGCACTAGATCAAAGATACAGAACCATGGTACGCAGTTCTGTTAAAGGAAAATAGTAAAAAAAACAAAAAACACCCAAATGAACAAACATTTAAAAATAGGAAAACAGTGGACAACAAAGCAGGTGATTCCAGTGATCCTTCCTCCATTATCCACCAGCTGTTAGTTTCCTGTTTAGGTATGTGGCAAAGACCTCACAGCCAGATATCAGTCGTTCGCTTTTGCCCAACTAAATCAGTTCTTGGGGAAACACAAACATTGGAACGGACACACATTCAGCCACAAAAATTGCACTTACAGCGCATGCACACACACTCCCAGGGTCGCGGCTGCAGCTGCGGCTCACATGCGAGTGACTGGAATACCTGCACTGTGGTGACCCACAGGTTGTTGGGCAGCGAGAGTGTACAAGCAACACGAGCCCTGGGGATGCACATCACATCTGTCTGTCTCTCCCCCTCATGCCCACACGCCCTCCCTCTCTAATCCTTACGCCATTTTACCGGCTCCGAAGTGTCACCTTATCAGATTGTGCGACACACTGAGGGCTTCATTAAATTCTATTGCTGTCTCCCTCTGTCCTTCTCTCTTTATCTCCTCCGTTTCACCTGCTTTACGGCGTCACACTGTCTAGTTTCACTCTGCTCTCCTCTTCTCCGTCTCTGCCTCCGTCTTCCCCTCTTGCCTCTTTTTTTTTCACTTTTAAGTTGCTCTTCTTCTTCCTATCTGTGTATTTCTCTGTCTAACCCTGATGTAAAGCAGCCATACTTTAAATCAAGCCTCGCTACATTGTTGTCTGTGAAGCTTTGTGCGTGGAGTGATTCATTTTGCTAAAAATAAGCAGTGCGAAGTCGGGAAGACAGCCGAACATGACAGAAACTGACCACATATGCCACAAGATCACCAAAGGATAATGAGGAACAACACAGAAAAAATCACTTGTATCAAGTTAACACTTGAAAGTAAGGTGTTATATAGAGAGATTGATCCCATTTCTGCTTTTTTATGCAGTATTAGAAATTTGTGCTGGATGCCACCACTGGTGATAGCCTCTATTTTTCTTTCACTGTCTCATTAAAAAAAAAAAGGAAAATAGATTATTCCTTCTGAGTGTTACAAGGTTAATAAGCAGCTGGAGACATAACTGCAGCCTAATATTTTTCCATCTTCTCTCTAACCCCTCCCCTTTTCTTTTTGTGCTCAGTGTCACGTCACTCTCCTCATCTCTATTGTCCCTATAGTCATTTTGCAATTGAGGGAGATGCACCAGACATTATTATACACAGAGGGCTCCATTAAACGCACACTACAAACTAAAGTGAACCGCCTTGCTCTAATAGGCCGCTGTGCAGCTGGAAACAGTGTTCTCCCGGTTCATAGTCTCTCCACCACATGGCAATAAAGGAAACTGAATGGCCTTAAAAGTGCTATGTGTGAATATGACTGATGACAATGAATGCAGCACATTTTGCAGCAAATGGCAACTGCAGTTTGGTCTTTGTTTTATTTTTTTAATTGTAAAAACATATTTCTTTTAAGCTATTTAAAAGAAGCTCAAGAGAAATGTTACAGCATCTGATAAGAACTTTTCGTGCCAGCTATCATACTGCCAAGGTTGATAAAGGGGGTTTGCTGGAACCGTTTTTTTGTTGTCACGTCGGTTTCATTTCAGAACGCGGGAGATTTAATCGCTTTAATTGTGTTGTCTTGCTGTTTTACTGCTGTTGCTCTGCAAAGCTGTCACAGTTGTAAAGAAAAGACAACTGCTACACGAAGATGCCGTGCTGCTTACAACTTCACAGCCTTGAATCTGCTGCAAACTGCAGCTGCAGATGAGGCAACAAAGGACTATAAAGCTGTGACGTTATCCTTCACCTTTAGCCTCGCTGCTGATGGAAAAGAATTGCACTGTGGAGCAGAATGTGGAGAATAAAGCCAAAGAAGTATAACTCGGCTGAGTTTATTGTGACAGACGAAGAAAATATATTGGTGCAGCATGTTGCCAGGTATCGAAAGAACGATGGCAGAGAAAATGTGGTTTAAAAAAACACAACTTTAAAGCAAAATGCTGTGCCAATGCTTCTTGCATTGAAGGATATCAATTGTTTTTGTGGTCACAACAAATCTAGATGTATGTACAGGCAGAGCATTCACTCCCGATAATAACAGATACCTTACTTAGACCCACATGAACCCACTGGTAGTCATTAATTCATTATATATAATACTGGCATGAGTGATAGCTGGCTTCCGAATGGCTGGGTCATATCATACCAATTATTTTTATGTGACATATCGAAATATTAGTTATATAGTGGTGCCATGTGTTTGTGTTTGGTTGTGTTCATAACACACAAGCCCAGAAATGTCTGAAAGTGAGTCAAATTTAGTTTGATCTCTTGTAGCTCCCTTTTCATGTGCTACACAAAACACAACAAAGGTGGAAACAACAAATACACTGCCGACTACAACCAGCCTCAAAGGCACCTGGGAAAGAGATGCTAGCAGCTGGTGATGTATGAATCAACAAATAAGCAATTCTTCTACAGAATCAATCATTACAGAGCTCCAAGCTTCATGTGGCCTTCAGATTGGCTCAAGAACAGCGCTATAGAGCTTCGTGGAATGGGTTTCCATGGCCGAGCAGCTGCATCTGAGCCTTACATCACAAAGTGCAATGCAAAATGTCCAATACAGTGGTATAAAGCACACTGCCAATGCACTGTAGAGCACTGGCGACATGATCTCTAGAGTGGCGAATCACACTTCTGCGTCTGGCAATCTGATAGATGAGTTTTAGTGGAGGGGGGATTATGGTGTGGGGTTATTTAAGAAAACATTTTGGACAATTTCATGCTCCCAACCTTGTGGGAACAATTTGGGGATAGCCCCTTCCTGCGCCAACATTACGGCTCACCAGTGCACAAAGCACAGTCCAGAAAGACATGGATGAGCCAGTTTGGCGTGGAAGAACTTGACTGGCCTGCACAGAGTCCCGACCTCAACCTGACAGAACACCTTTTGGATGACTTAGAGTGGAGATTGTGAGCTAGGCCTTCTCACCCGACATCAGTGTCTGACGTCATCAATGTACTTTTGAACAAATGGTCAAATTTTCGATGCATTGCTATTAATTTTAGATTTTGAAACAGTAGCTCCCTTTTATTTTAGTACTTTACATCATAGTATTACAGTACACCAGCAAAAAAAACTGAAGGCAACCCCTTGCTTCAGCTACTTACCGGAAGGCACTTGACTTTAATAGCAAAGGTTTAAACCAGCTACTTTCCAATTAGTTGATGACCTGCTTGTCCTCCTGAGTCACAGTCATATCTGTTTCATACCAGCTACACAATCAACCTACCTTTCCTGACATATCTCACTCATAGCCGGTCAGACTTCTCCTGTTTTCAATTAGCATGTGCTTATCTATCACCAGTAATTATTCTTCTGACTCCAGTCTTTTCCCAGCAAGCTCTTTTTGATCTCCTTGGCATCCCATTCTTGTTCCCGCTATGGTTGCAATCTTGTAAGTAACTCTCAAATTAATCAAGTTTTCTTTAATATTCACTTGCATTAGTTTCATGGGGTATGTCTCAGGTCACACCAGTACAAAGTTATTTGGCCTCAAAGCACTGTTATCTGGGTGAATTTTTAAAAAGATGTCAGAGATCTAATTGCAAACCAAGCCTGTATCTGACAGTTTCCTCTGCAGGCTCCTCTAACATTAAAAAAAAAGAATGTATTAATGTATAGTTGGACATATAATTTTCATCAGGTACAGTTTATGTTGTAAATACTACTCTGTGCACTTATTTGCTTTGTGTATACAAGTATAGATAGAGTTGCGCTTCATGTTTAGGTCAAAATTAGTTTTGCAGTCTACCGCATTATTGTGTAGAGCTCAAAAGTGCCAAGTAGCTTTTATCCTTCTCATCAAAACAGGACAGAGGCTTTTATCCTCTTTGCACAAAATAGTTTCTCTACATCACTGTGCTGTCTGCATCGACTGACTAGTTGGCAGATTGCAAAGATAAATCTTTCCCATTGGGTTTACAATCTTGGCCTAATCTTCATTTATACAGTACCATACTTTGAAGTTTCCATATCATAGATATCATGCCCTGTTTTACATAAGACACGAAAACATAACAGCCTTAATAATAAAATTATTTAAGCGTATATGGCAAGAAGATGTTAGAACTATTAGGATTTATTTTATAAGCATCTATTTCTGTATCATAAAAATCTAATATCTAACAAAGACAGTTATCAAATGAATTCAGTATTAATTAACACTGAGTACAAGAAATGTCCAAACTGCAAACTAGTCTGTGCAGACGGGAAAACACCATTTTCCTTGATTTGACACTGGTTGATCTAAAATACATGATCACTTAATGAAAACGTATACAGTTTCAAATTAAGAACTAAGAATGACATTCAGAGGAGTTTTACTGCTGCCACGTTGAAATGCTAACAATTCTGTCCTGTTAAAACAAGCTTTAGAATAAACTGTAATTTTAAAATGATAGAAAGCAGTGAAGGGGTGACAGTGTTGACAATCACTGATCTTAGTGCTAGCTAGTCCTCATCTGTGATCCTTTAAATGAAATTGGAAACACATGTGTGGACACATTTTTGGATTGATAATTCTTATGTTTCTGAGAGTCCTTTGAGTCTGATTCACTCCCATCTTGAGTCTGTATAGAGAGGGTGAATATTTTGGATAATGTTGCTCTCCAAGGCTGTGCTGGGAATTACCTTGCTGAAACTGGCTAAATAGGAACACTGCTGACTGCAGTCTTTTTCATATTGTTCACTGAAAACAGTCAAATACTTTTTGATGGAGTGAGCAAAACGGAATGAAAACTTAACTTGATACCTCCTTTTAAAACGGCTTGTCAGCAAAGCCATTTCTTTTTGCATTTAGGTAGTCACCTGATTTAGTTGCAATGCCACAAATCTGGAAAGCCCAACATTTGTGTTTTCAAAACAGTGCAAGAACAACACTGGGATTGGAAACTTATACCTAAAACAGGAAGTATATCCATAAAGCACTGTGATGTAAACATACAGTGCTTTACTGAGGAAGATTAATTAAGAAAACAGACAATTCATTGCCATGGTCAAAGAGGCATTGGAAGTGCATATTAAATTTGATTTGATTAAAAGAAAAGTGTTGCTTTTGCAAAAGCACTAATAGACACTGAAAGTTTACTCATACAATCATGCTCAAGCTTCAACAGTAGAAGTAATTTTAGCAGCATAGATTTATGCTCCAGCTTTGTTACATTCGTGCCGCTGCAGTATCAGTGGCTGTTTGATGGGTTGAAGCCTGCTTTGAATCGTTGTGATTAATGACTGAATAAAAATTGTCGGTGCATTAAAAGAGGATCATGCTGACTTGGGTCAGTGTGATAAAGAGCTGCTGTCACCAGTGATGTCCATTTAACTGCAGAGTCTAAAACTTGAGCCATTTTTACTTTCTTTTTAAATTCATACTTTGTGATCCCGTGTGTGTAAAGCCTTCTAATTCTACTTTTCTGTGTAAGAGTGTCCTCTTCATGTTGTACTGCAATTTTGTTTTTCCCGTATAAATTGTCTTGGCATGATATTTCTATCATCTCTTCAATATTATGTTATTTTGTGCTCCCTCATTATTTAACTTTGGTTCACTTTTCTCATCTGAATCTCTGCTTACTGGGGTTGCTAAATTAAACAGGAGCTGCTTTAAAGGCAGAACATGTAGGTGTAATTTAATGAAAAGCCACTGAGCAGATTTATTTAGTGCATACGTTTCACCCAAAGGGAACTCAAAAGGCACACTTTTATAAATTAGAATGATAAATGACAAGACGACCTTGATTGCTCCCAGTTTCAATTTAAATGTGTAAAAGCATACCAAAAAGTTTCTGCTGAGTTACCCATGCAGTTTAAATATAAAGGGTTGGCAGGGAATGAATTCTAATGACTTTTAGTAATCTAAACCTAAACCATCACACTGAGCATAAAACTATAGCAAACGACTGGGAAGAGAATAGAGAGAGTCGTTTTGTGTTACAGCTCAGTAAAAATGTGGCAATAGTAGGACTGCAAGGTGGAAAAAGGATGAAAATAACATGAGGCCAGCAAGTTATTAACATTTAATTACTAAAGTAATATATAAGTATTGATCTAAAATTAATGGTGATCTAGTAATAGTACATTTAAATATATGTAACTGGGTAATAACAGGCCAGCAACTAAGCACTGTAATGTAGAAACAAAAGTATGGGGCAAAACCATGTAGTGTTACTTTAGAAATATTATGATAACCTGCTGTTAATAAAATGGTAATATCTGTGAATTAGAAATTTGTACCATGTCTTGTAATAGTACCCTCATATTAATTTATAATGGTTGATGCATTAACATTATGCAATGGGTTATGTGATATGTGGTAGTTTTTGTGTAGATGTTTTTATCTAATTCCATATTAGAATGATACAGTTTTGCAATTTGCAGTTCTGATTCCAGGTTATTACAAAAACTACCACACATGTTTCCAGTCAGCAACACATAACATAATATTTACATCATTACCTTCAAATAAAGAATGATTTTGTGAACATCAAGTAGAACTGATTACAGCATTATAATACAGTACAGAAATCCTAATATGTTAAGGCATAAACCAGTATAACCTTATTATTACACGTTTCCTATTACTATATTGTTAATATTTGGCTCTAAACATTTTTTCCCATTCTTTTTATTTGCCAGCATGTTATTACCCAGTTACATAAATTTCAGTATAATATTACTCAGCTATAACAACCGTTGATACAAGATAATTGCTTGGCTATTACTTGGAGATTACTTTGGTAATTAAACAGTAATAAATTGCTGTTTCCATATTATTACCTTCTTGGAATATAAAGTGCTACCATGACAGCATATATACATGATAAGGGTGCAGTGGGCAGCTTTTGGACCTTTGGGCTCCAATTCACCTTTTGGAGGAATTGGAGCTGAAAATGGGAGCTAGGCATTCTTGTTCAAACATCAGTGTCTGAGCTCACAAATGTACTTCTGGAAGAACGGTCAAAGATTCCCATAAACACTCCTAAACCTTGTGGAAAAGCCTTCCCAGTAGAGTTCAAGTCAAGAGTTAAAGCTGCAAGGGGTGGAACAACATCATACGAAACCCTATGGATAAAGAATGGGATGCCACTCAAGTTCATATGTTTTTGAAGACTTTTGACACTGTAGTGTATGCATCACTTGGAGTTTTCACTACGCACATGTCCAAGTAACTTATAACTTGAACAGGTGAGTCTTCTTGAACTTTAGCTAAGTCTAGAAATTCAGGTGAGTAAAAAGTTGCTTTGTCTTTGCTTACAAGCTCAGGTCTTTGTCCTCCTTCGATGTCCAGAGCGGATATATTTTACAGGGCATGCAAGGGAGAGTGGGTCTGGCTGCTACCCAGGTTAGTAATACAGCAAGCACATCAAACAAGATTCACACATGACACAAGTTAACACTGTGTCAAGAACCAGATTTAAATACTGCCAGATATTGAAGACGGACCTGCTTCTGGAAGAAACTGGTTAGTTCCACCCCCACTTTTCATGCACACAGAGAGACAGACCTCAGGTCCACACCTCAAGGCCATTGGGACCGTGACAAATGAAAATGAAATTGCCATTTGTCACAAAATGAAATTGTTCCAAAGCAGGGCTTCCATGTTCAGCCCCAACAAAATATAGCAGAACATTTATTGAAATGGAAATAAAGTGTGATGAACACCCAGGTTTGCACTTCCAAACTAAACGATTTTTTAAATACAGTGTGATCTATACACATCCTGCTGCTGATTACGCTCTGAAACAACCAACAAATAATAATAATGTATACTTTATCAGTCCCCGTGGTGAAATTAGTCTCTCTGCATTTGACCCATTCACTCAGTGAAGCAATGGGCAGCCATTAAGCAGGCGCACCGGGGATCAGTGTGTTGGGACGTTACCTTGCTCAGGGGTACCTCAGGGTAGCCATTCGGTGGATTCAAATAACTGACCTTCCGATCACGGGGCGACCAGTCTACCTACTGAGCTATTCAAGTCAGAAGCCACAGCCAAACACTAGACACCGTTCACATATATGAATAGAGGGGTACTGTCACAAGCACAAGTTGGGCACGAATCACAACATATCATGGTGACTATTCAGCATTCTCATTGTCAACACATCTGCATAGAAACGTGTGAAGCAGCAGGAGAATATATCACGGATTAGTGTCTCTCTGTTGCTTAAGTAATTTGCTTCTTAAGACTAAATTTTTGCATGGGCATAAAATAAAAGGCATAAAAATAAAAAATAACTGCTTTTTCACAATGACAGGCTTTTATCATGAAAGTCAGGAACCCAGTCGTCTCCAAATTTATAAGCGTAACGTCTTCATATATAGATTTCACATGCTACAGCTGAGACTCTTTTACTATTTTCCCATTAACCCTCTCAGGCTCAAATTAAACTTTTTGTTGCTAATGCACAACCAAGTCCTGCAGTGGTACTTCTGAGTAAAAAAAAAACAAAACTCATAACATATGTATGTGGGGTAATCAGGTTGTTTGTTTTTAACTGTTGCAAATTGGCAACGCCTGCATGGAGAGGGTCAATCCCATTAATGTGAACTGTTAGTAATTGTCAGCTCAGCCATGGAGCCAGTGACAACTTACTTAAACATGCAGAAAAATAAGAGTGCGCTCAGGCTGACACTCAGACTGACACTCTGAGCTGACACTTGGAACACTCAATAGCTCTCAGGCTGTCCAGTCCAAGTAAAGTCAACAATCTGTGGGGACAAAGGAATCCGATCCACTTGATAAAGAGGAAACTTGGCTCTTTTCTATGAATATCAAACAAAGAACAAAGAGAACATGCCGAGGATGGATAAAATGTGTTCCTTTCTGGAATATGACAAACTGCAGATGATGCTGTTGTTGTTGTTGTTGTTGTTGTTGTTGTTGTTGTTGTTGTTGTTGTTGTTGTTGTTGTTGTTGTTGTGGCAACCTTCCCAGAGCAGAAATGATGGCCGGTTTGGCCATTTGAATAATAGCTATTGTCCAGAAGGTGAATTACATACCAGCTGTTTGTAGTATTTTATAGCAGTACAATGTCAAGGTTGTAATTATGCATAGCTCTTTTTGTCTTAATTCTTTTCTTTATGTCGCTCCCATCTGGCAGCAAATAAATGTGCAAGCTGTCTCTCACTTACTCTTATGATTTCAGTCTCCTGTATAAGTGCTGTGTGGATTCAGTCTAACAGTGTTTTATGCAAGAGTATCTGCCTGACGTCATTTTTCCGTTCGCTGTGCAGTAATGGAATTAGGTGGAGTTCAAAGTCACCTTTCTGTAAGATATATTACCCCAAAGAATCAGAGAGGAAATGAGCTGGTGACTTACTGGAAGTACTTTGTTTTAGATTTTGCTTCACTAATTCATAAAACACAATCTTTAGATAATTCACACATCCTAACACAGTTCTAAAAGAGGGTTGTAATGTTTAACAATCTGGAAAGTCATTTTTATATTGGCATATATCCAGTTGCTCCTCCTTCAACAGATGCCCAGATGTCAAGGACAGTGGGAACATATTTCATCCAGGCATTAACATTCCTCGTGCAGAGCACGCAGGGTTCAATTTACGCACTCTCAGTAATCATAATATTACAAACACTAAAATAAAAAAGCTTAAAGTTGAATTTTAAATAACCTCTGAATTCATTTTTGACTAATTATTCAACCAAGAAAAAAAGTGCTTCCCCTTTTTTTCAAAATTAAAAATCTCCACCTCATCCTTTTTGTGTTTGTGTTGTAACAATAATTCTTGATTTGCAGCGGCTTGGCAGCAACAAGCAATGCAACAAAAAGGTGTCACATTTTGTTTAAAATGGAGCTAAATCCTGATTGGTGCAGATGTTTCCAGCTAAGCCCTGCCTACAGCTGAATACATGAGAGAAACAAACACCTTCAAAAATCTCTCATCTGAAAAAGAAATCTTTTGCCAAAATGCTGCATTTACTTCTTGTCACTGCTGGTAAGAAACAAATTGTTTTATAGCCTTTAAGTTTCTGATTCATTGGTTTTTTTTTTTGTGTGTGTCTTTTTAAATTACATTAGAGGTAAGTAGACAATAATATACATATTAAAAAATTGACATTTATAAATGTGAGGTTTTCACAGGAAATTGCAAAAATTGCATTCCCATTGATCTGCAGACATTGTTCCTTGTAACTTAATTGTATTTTTTTAATCAAGCAAATTTCCTCTAAAACCAAATTGCCATCAGTCTGCAGCAGCCTTTTTTCCAAACTGGAGGATGCCTTCGGCCTTAATTTTGGCCACCATACACAAATAATTAACTTTAATTATATTTTGAAATGGATGGAGTACATTAACTTAGATTAGGCTAGATTCCTGCACTTTGTTTTTTTTTTTTTAAGCATTAAAGGTCCAACTGATTGTCCTAATAAACTGACAAGACCCCTTTAAGTAGTCTATCTATCTATCTATCTATCTATCTATCTATCTATCTATCTATCTATCTATCTATCTATCTATCTATCTATCTATCTATCTTTTTTGCTTTATTTTTATGCTAATTCAGGGTTATTATATACATTTTAAAATAAAACTATTATTTGTTGTGTCTGTATGAGTCTTTGTTGAATTATCCCTCACCTCCAACACAATAGAAGTCTCTCTGGAAATTAAGATTTTATATGTAAAATAATCAATATAATTCAAAATGAATAAAAATACTATTTATAAAAAATTGTATTTCGATGTAAAGGAATATAACCCATGGTTAGTATGCCAGATTAGATACTTTTGGTAAATATTACAGCTGTTGAAAGACAAGGCAAAAATAACCAAAAATTAAGGAAGTCCAAGCTGTTTCCATATAATGTATATAATGTATAGCTATTCCAATGCTATCCCATTACATGCGTACTACTGATAATGCTAATTTTTCCTCTTGGTGTAATCTATGTAGTTGCTCTCTTAAAGCCAACAATGCTATTTTAAAGTAGAGAGGAGGACCCAGGAAGAGAAAGATGTGCAGTGGAGTGGAAGCATGTAGGATGCAGAGAAAAGACAAGAGGGGAGCTATTTGTGTGGGATAGCTGCATAAGAGGTTGCTCTTCTCTGTCATTTTGCTCTAACAGCTGAATTATACTAAAAAATACCTGGTGGAAAATGTGGTATGTTTCTGCAAATGCAGTCTGGCAGAGGACAAGTGACATTTTTGAACCAAGTAGTTAGAGTTAGACTGAGCATGAATTCTGCTTCTCAGCTGTAGGTACGGCTAATGTGTGAATTTATGCCACAACAAACTCTAGGAAACTGCTGTGTCTTGCTAACGGGGGGGACTTGGAGCACACTGCAATGAGGAACAAGTCCATATGACAAAGACTGTAGAAAGTAGAACAAGAGTAGATGTGAAAGCAGGTAATGACAGGTCCTGAACAGAATTTTTTAGTGCTTGAATAAAAAGCCACTGTCCCCTTGTCATTGACATTAGACACTATTTCTGACACAATCGCCAAAGTGCCTTCTAGCTCCATCTAGAAGTGAACCAGTGTTCTTCCACTTACCATACAGATGTATGAACCGCTACATTGTAGAGCCAGTGGATCAGTTGTTGAGTATTATAATAATGAATTTCAGACTTCTCAGAGAGGTCAACTATGTTGGCTCAAACTTTTACACCCAAATTTGTTGTTCAACAGATTTCTCAAATAAAGACAGCTGGTCTAATTAGCATGTTTAGCACTGTATATCTGGACTAGGGTTGCCAACTCCCTGAAAAATAAATAAGGGACACCTCGTGGCCAGGGCCGGGCGACCCAGTTGTCTTCACCCTTCCCAGTGTGGTGAATTTTCTAGCTCTTTTTTTGTGTGTGAAATTATTTTTTTAACCATTTGACTTGAATTTGATTTAAGCAGATGCATATTCTTTGTGATATGACCATATGGGAAACAAATGATCATTTAGCCATTTATTTTTAGCTCAAAATGACAACATTAACACAATAAAACAGGTCTCTTTCTTAAACAGAAGCCTGTCATGCTTAACTTTTGAGAATATAAGTAAATCTTTCTTTAAAAGAACTCTGTCCTGCTTAACTTAAAATAATAGAAAACAATAGAAAGAAAAATATTCTTGTAACAGTGCACATTTAGTGCATTTAGTACAATTGGCTTCAGCTGAGGTATTATTTCAGCTTTTCTAATGCTAATCAGCTGCTCCTGTTTGTAAACCCGCTTGTTCCCATGATTACGCATCATAACTCATCATCATTATTCATCTATGTATTACTTTTATGTATTAGTCATCTATTTGTTGTAATCATCTATCCTTGCAGTTGTTTATTACACAAAATAAGTTATATTATCACACTTCTGGCCACATAGCGCTGATATTCACTGCACATGCCCATATTAACTTTTTCCAGCCAGGTGTTTTCCTTTTCCCCATTCTTCCCTTTCTCTGAGGGGAACAAACATTGCTGCTCTAACGCTGGGCTCACACTGTGCGGTTTTAGGCCCATTTTGAGCCGATTTTTGAGTGATCGGCCCGATTTTGGCCTTCATCGTGCGTCGTGTAGTATACGTGGGGTAACGAGAAGTGATTAACACCTCACGACCAGCTCCCGATCATCAATCGCTCGTGAGGGTGTCACCACAGGCGCTCACACTGCTCACGCGCAAACACGTAAATGTCGGTGAAAAAGACGGAGCAGCACGGCTGTGCAGCGTGTGATCTGGACACAAGCGATGGAGGCACAACTTGTAGAACTTTGGAAAGCTCATCCGAGCCTTTTCGATGTGGCATCACAAAATTATCACGACCACAACAACCGTGAAAATAGTTGGATTTACATTGCTGCTCAATCACAGCTGCCTGATCAATGTTTTTCATTAGCAATTTAGCAAAGTTGATGGTGGTTGTGTGTCTGTGTGAGTGAAAGACAGAGAGGGAGAGCGAGCGACAGAATTTCTGTTATAACCTTCATTTTATGGACGCACAGTGTGAGCACTCAGGTCGCATCAGAGCATCGGGCGGTATAGTGTGAGACCTGCATCGTGACCTATGAACTTCTAACCCCTGCGAGTCAATCGTGCAGTTTGAGCAGGAGCTGAATCGCGCGACTGAAAAAAATCGCACAGTGTCTGCCCAGCTTTAGGTGTACTGTCGTCCGAGACTTGCACCGCAGTGTCGGCGTTTGTTTCCCTGTTGGCCATGCTTCTTGTTGTGGTCATCTGTTGTCTTCCGGTATTTTCTCCGTAAGCGACCTTTCCTCGACCAATGAGATGAGCGGTAATCTGAATTGTCATACTCGAATTGTCATAAGTGTGCTGTCAGCTCATTGGTCACAAAGCAGGAGAGGGGCTGGGAATTATGTTTTCAAACAAAGCGTTAATTCCATTAACATTTATAGACTACTTTTGATTCTCACTGTATTACGGGACAAAGTGCGTCCCTTATTAGCTCAATACGGGACGTGTACTTTTGTTTCTAAATACGGGACGATTCCGTATTTTAAGGGACGGTTGGCAACCCTAATCTGGACTGAATGGATTAGCATATAGCTAAACAGCAGCTTCGTCCATTTAGAGTTGTGTTTCCAGACATTTGAAGAATGCAGCCATCTGTAAGCTCTCTTTTTGGTCTCAGACTCACTTTCTTAACCTTTAGTACAGCCACTATGTTTACCAGTCACTGACTAACTTTATGTTCTTCATGAGAAGATTAAACAGCTGTCTGCTGCTGCAAAAACCAAGGCTACAAAAGAAGTGAGGGAGCTGATAACGTGACACTAATAGGAAACTGACTACAAAACTCTGTGAATTCAAGAAAGGCTGTAAATGTAGGCAATTACTTTCCTCAGAGTTTTCATTATAAACAACCAATTTCACATTGTCCTGACTGCTGTTACTAAAACATCACTTATATTTGGGTGATAATTGCTGTAAGGTAACATAAGTCTGATAATTGACTAACTTGGGGGCCGACTGTGACTAGATGAATGAGGACGGGAGGAAAACATCAGCTTTGACAAAACTGACAGTTAAACCGTAACCTGCAGTTCATTTAATTATCACTAATTTTAAAAATTTTCTCACTTTTGCTAAAATGCTGGCTTCAGAGCTACGCTAATTTTGACTTCACCCTCAAATCCTGTTGACTTTTTTCAGCACTGAAGCGGCAAACACGCTGTTAATCCCATCGCAGCAGCGCACATCCTTCTGCAGCAACTGTTGAGTCAGGTTCACTGAACCGTCTGCAGCAGAAACTGTGATTCACTGAACCAGCTGATGTTTTGCCACTCTTAATTTATTTTCTCCTGAAGTGGCTTCTGCAAGAACTTCTTCACGGTCTTTGGTCTAATCCTCCTCATGGTTAGAAAGTTGTACACTTGTAAGATGAATACATGTTTCCAAATTTCACAAGCATCTACTTCATGATAAATCTATTTTGTTTACTGGAGTATTTTCTTCTGATCAATCTCTGAATCAGGGTTTCTTTTCCTTCAACTGGAATTCTATTCAAATTACCCACATCCCCCCACCAGGCACTGTGATATAGTGGGAAGAAGCTAACTACCTAAGCAATTAAATATGTATTTTGAAAACCTTAACCTCCTTTGTGACCGTGCTTCCCACTTGGACCCTTCAGGACCCACTGGGTCCCTGAAGTATTTAGGATCCAGTATAAAATCCCCACCTTAACCAAAAGAGCACTGCATGCTCAGGTTTCCTACTCTGTGGCTGAACATCTCCAAGTTTACTTTGTTTCTATTGTTCACCCAAGTCAGACAATCTGAAATCATTGACTATTCTGGCCTTCAAGGCCATGAATGTCATAATCCGGGTCAGTGTCCAGTCTTTTTCCATCCTGATTTTGCTTCTCTGCATCTGGTTGCGCACCTACACCTCTCCACCTGTCTTCCATCTGCAGCAATCAGCAGGATGGTACTTAAGACCAGCGTTGCCATCAATTCTTTGCCTGTTTGCCAGCTACCTCTTGATGGTAACCAGGCTTCGTAACTTCTTGTTTCTATGCTCATGTCAAATCCTTACCTTGATCTTTTTGTGCCTTTAGCAGCCTCGTCAATTCACGACTCTACTCACCCGCAACTCCTTTCTCTGGACGCTGTTCTCGGCTTCATTCTTCAACTTGCTTCCCTGGACTTATATCTGCTTACTGCACCCACCTGCCTGTCCTCCTGCCCGCTGACTTCTCTGGACTGCTAGAACACAAGATGGTAAATGGTAAATGGCCTGCATTTGTATAGCACTTTTCTAGTCCCTAAGGACCCCAAAGCGCTTCACACTACATTCAGTCATTCACCCATTCACACACACATTCACACACTGGCGATGGCAAGCTACATTGTAGCCACAGCTGCCCTGGGGCGCACTGACAGAGGCGAGGCTGCCGGACACTGGCGCCACCGGGCCCTCTGACCAAGATCAGAACCCCACTCACTCCTCACTCGGCAACACAAGCCTTACCCCTCCACGGCAAGTAAGCCGCAGATCAATAACCAACATCTCTCCACTCCAGCTTCCCTTGCCAGATTCTAACCATACTTTACCTCTGTTTCAATATTTCCTTCTCAAAGATTCCCCCTGCAAAAACTTTTTTGAACTTTCCACAATGGAGCTTTTGCAGTTTGTGTTGTGCTGTTGTCTTGTGTTGTGGAATTTTTACGTTATTCTAATGTGTTTGCTGTTCTGCAGGACATAAAAGTTAATGTAGGATAAACTCATCTTAACTGAGCCAGGCCACTGAAATATTATTAAGTGGAATAAATAAACCTTCTCACTGTATCCTGTGCGTTACATGCTTTATTGACTATATACATAATTTGTTATGTGAAGCATTTGTTTTTGCAAACTTGGAGCTCTGCATAAAAGTGTATGGACAATGAAGACTTCATGAATAAACAAATAAGCAGACATGCACTTATTTCATTACAAGTCCCTGCCAACAAACTGGGAGTTTGAAATTTAATTATTACAAAAAATGTGGACAAAAGGAAAAAAAAAATCTAAAAGTACAAAAGATAAAGTCATGGGGTCAAAAGGGAGACACGAGAACCGGAGGGTTTAGTCTGAGCTGAAGTTTAAATGAATGTAATTATGTGGTGGTAATGGGCCTGCTCTGGTCTGACTTCCAGGCTAATTCAGTTAAGAGAATGAGAAGAGGACATGAGTGTGAAAGAGGTGAGCAAGATATGTGTATACAGCTGTTGAACAGACAAAAGTATGTTTGCGAGAAATATAAGTGTTGTTAAAGAGAGTGAAAAGAGGGGGTGAGTGGGTGCACATTGAATGATTTGTGCGAGAAGTGGGTAAAGAGAAAAGGATAAGAATTTATGAGTGTTAGAGAGAGGGAAATGGAAACTGAGTGAAAAGGAGAAGAAGAAAAACGTGCCACAGAGATAGATGCTATCGACTGATTGCGGACTCTTTCAGATTTCCTTCTTTTTATCCCCCCATCATTGTTCTGCAGACAAAAAGGTCCAATCAAGCAACAAGGAGACACCATCTGCTCACATCGCTCTCTTCACTGCTGTTAATAGACTCCAATTATAATTAGCCTAAACTAATCTCAGTAAGAGGTGTCCAACAAGTTAGGGGCAAGGTGACAGTATACACACAGCCATACAACGCAGGCACATTTATACTATATAAGTACAAGTACAAGCAAATGCTGTGATTTCAAAAAGTATGAGCTGCAGAAGTAGTCAGTGTGTAGGAATTGTAGCTTTAGCACCACAACAATAACACACCTATTGTAGAAGAATATTATATGTTTCTGGATAGTTTTGTTCCACTGTCAAGCAAACTTAGCTGCAGGAACCAAAACATGTTTTGGGGACTAGGGTTTACAAACTTTTCTTTCTGTAGTAAAGATGTGCATTTTTAGCACAGTTCCTTTTGGGAACCGTGAATACACACAAGCCGGAGCATGCATTGTGCAGATGAGATGATTGAATGGCAGAATAAGTCTTCCCATATGGAAAAGAAATAGTAAAAACTTATATGATTTACTCATGAAAGTGGCCACTTTCTCATTACTTTCATATATTGTTTTAGTAAGTATCCAAAACATACAAGTTTCATTATATAATTTTTCAAGGGATCTTATATCTGTTTTCACTCTTGTATGCTGTTCATACAAGTTTCACACAAGACAGATACAAACTTTATAAGATTTATATATATCTTTTCCATATGGGCTTGATGTCTGCACAGATTCTCAATCATACAGGTCATGCTAGTCTAAGGAGCTTGGAAAGAAAACTGCTGAACTGAAGTTTATTGAAGATGTTTCAAGAAAAGTGAAATGACTTTGAATAAGTCTTAGATTAAATTTTAAAGTATAAAAGTTGAGTATCTCTTTGTTATAGTCCTTTAACTGGTTGTATCTGCAAATGCTGAATGCAGACAGGAAGATTCATGCATGGAGAACTGCATTAAAATACCGTACATGACCAAAATATATGTAGGCAGTCTATTATAACCACCCCGTTGTCAAAAAGATGTATCCAAGGAAACAACAAAAGACTATTGAACTGCTTTTAGTGAGGCAGTAAATGCCATTTCATTTACAAGACTAAACTTAACAAAGATGAGCCATCAAATGTAGCAGAAGCACAAAGGAAGTAAATAAAAGTTGGTTTCTCCAGGGCCAGATGATAAAAGAAGAAAATAACACACAATTTAGAAAATACAATTCACTCTAACCAAGTGGGAATCACAGCTTGTGAAACTCTGGGGACTTCAAAGTTAATGTCTGACAATGCCTCAAGGGTTATCTAGGGTACCCCCCAAACTGAAACAGATTACTTCCAGCAAAACACATCCACTAAAGCCAAAAACAAGACTAATCACAGTACCCACCCACTAACACACAACTCAGCAGCCAAATGTTCAGAAAGATTTGGCCCTGGGGTGTGTTGTCCAACCCCACTAATGCTCGTATGGAATTTAGATGTGGCAATCAAGCAGTCAAGAGCTGTGGAGATCAACAGATAGATTGGTGCTGCAGCTGCAGTGATGAGGACACTGTACCGGTCCGTCATGATGAAGTGTAAACACAAAGCTCTCAATTTACCACTCGATCTATGTCCTTGCCCTCACCTATGGTCACGAGCTGTGGGTAGTGACCGAAAGAATGAGATCGTGGATACAAGCGGCAGAAATGAGCTTCCTCTGAAGGGTGGCTGGCCTTCCTTAGAGATAGGGTGACAAGTTTGGCCATCCGAAAGGGGCTCAGAGTAGAGCCACTGCTCCTTCACATCGAAAGGAGCCAGTTGAGTTGGTTTGGGCATCTGACAAGGATGCCTCCTGGGTGAGGTGTTCCGGCCATGTCCCACCGGGAGGAGGCTCCGGGGCAGACCCAGAGATTATATCTCTCAGCTGGCCTGGGAACGCCTTGGTGTTGCCCCGGACAAGCTGGAGGAGGTGGGTGGAGAGAGGGTGGTCTGGGCTTCTCTGCTTGGGCTGCTGCCCTTGCGACCCGACCCCGGATAAGTGGAAGAAGCTGGATGGATGGATGGATGGATGGAAAAATAATTATTATAAACACCAGGGCTAGAATCCATATAGACCACCAAATGCTGTATTTCCTCATCCGAGATTCTGGTAGGTTTTCTGTTTTTTGGAGATTGGGTGCCTTTTCACTCATTTTCAGGCCAGTCCTTGTATCTCACCATTTATAGAAGATTTTTGTTTGTTAAACACTGACCTATGAATCAAATATGCTTTATCTTTAGGTATTTTATTACTAGCAGCCTATCAAAAAGGAACATAATTTATTTCCTTTTCTCCAGCTGAATCTATGAAAACTGCCTAACATAACAGTTTGAGAGACAAAAAGTAATACTTTTTCTCCAAAAATATTATTCCAAATGAGCTATTAGCCAAGAAGATGGCATATCTCAGCATGGTGTGCAGAGTGCCTTTAAAAAATTTTAAGAAAGGTGCAAGAAAAAAAAGTGCCAGACCTAAAAACCTGTCTGCAGAGTATGAACAGTATCTGAAAGTCATGTCCTTAAGAAACAGTTGTGTAGAATCATACTGTCAGATTTTGATCCACCATGCAACACCATCTGGAAAACACCGGAGGGGCACCGTAGAGAGAAACAGGTGGGCGGTTATAGCAAATATATACGCTTCGACACAAAATCAGCCAACCTAAAATGACAGGTCAATGCACACATAAATTTAAGAAGTCTAAACACAGAGTACACAGTTCTAAGCAGACAATGGCATTTAGTTCTGCTGTTCCCAAATTGGGAACAGCAGACAACTTGACAAGGTGGCATCTAATCGGAATAAGTGCGTGTGGAAGAGTTGAGACAAGACATGGAAATTCAGCCATAGGAGAAGTGCTTGTCTTCGGTGTTTTGGCAGAAGTTTGAAGATGACAAAAGAATAAGTCTTTTCCCCATTTGGTTTGCAGAAGATAAAAAATAAATGGTGAGAAAAAAGAATAAGGTTAAAAGTGAGAACTATAAAGACAGGAAAATCTGACAAAGCACTCTCTAGTGGGCACATTTTAACACATGAAACACAAAGACCTTTTTTTTTTGTAAGGAAACACTCCTGACCCTATGAGAAGAGGTCCAAAAAGAAAAGAAAAATACTTAGAAAATATTGACAGAGTACTAAAACAATCACAGAATCTCTGAAATTGTGTGAAATGAAAGGAGCGCTTACCGAGACTCCAGCCACTTGGGTGGCTGTGCAATCATTTAAGGCTTGAAAATGACATTTCAGCTTTGCCGCTGGGACATCAACAAATAATGCACAACTCTGATAACATGGAAACAGTCTGACAATTTGTTAATGGCGTTCAAAAAAGACCATGAAGTAACACAGCTCTGCCTTTTAGCCATCTTAGGGATGACTTGACTATTACCCTTTAGTGCATTAAATGGGTTCATATAACGGGTGTTTTGTCAGAAGTCACGAGTAATTAGCATGCAAATCCTGCTGAGCCGGAGGGTCAAAATGAATGGCAGATGATTAACTAAGTGAGTGAAGACCAAAATAAATCAAGCAAAATTTAAGCATTCATATTATGATGAATAAAAGAATAAACAACAGTAAAACTGAGTACATGGTGTTCTAAAACAAAGTCCACCATGAGGTTTATTTTTTATCTCTGCAGTAGCACGTAGGAAGCCCATTTAGCACAGTCTGTACTAAATGGCTGTTATATATCTTTAGCTCATATTGCACGATTTTAACGTGTGTCAAAATAGATAAAAAGTCCTCATGACTGCATGATGAGCATCGCGAGTCAACGTCCAGATGTCAATCTGAGAACTGACTGAAAGTCGTACAGAAAAAGATCACACCAGGTTATTTCTATTGAAGCTGGTTCTACACGCTACTGAATCATGGGCTGTGCTTAGTTTTCTGGAGGACTAAATTGTGTATTTTGGCTTAGTTTTTATTAAATTCAAAATTATATGGTTTAATAACTCATGTGTTGTTCTTCTAGGATTGTATTTAAATAACATTAAGACCTGGTAAGGTCTGAATAAGGTTTATATATCCCCATATATTAGTAAAAAAAAAAAAGGCCTAATGAGAGCAAATATACAGTTTTTGAGAAAACAATGCACCTTTACATGGACACCAGGTGCCATCAGTGTAAAAGGCTCTCACAATGCTAATATGGAAGCTTATAAAAAAGATTTTACCTTCACTGCTATTTCAAAATGCCAAAGTAACATGATGAGATGCATCATTTCTTCATCTTTAATTGCATTCTTATCATCAAGAGAATCTCACAGAGTTCCTGAAACTCAACATGGGAAATTAAAAAGTTGAGCATTTTTAATGTATTGCTGTCTGAATTTCCTGCCTGGAGAAACTGCATAAATAGATTTTATTGCCTGTAGTAATCCTGGAGGCATTATGTCTACAGTAGGACAACATCACCCAGTGTCATATGTCCGTGTAAAAACCACTGCCCTGCCTCCAACCACTTAGCTGCCCCACTATTTATATCTGAACTGACTGCAGTCACTTTCAGGCTATATCTTTTCCCATCATCTCTATCCTGCTGTCTCATCCATTACCAGACCTTTTTTTTATCTTTTCCCCACACCTTGTACTTTTCTTTTTTCTTAATTTAGCAACTTCATTCTACTCCTAATCTATCTGTTGCCCTTTTACCCCTTCACCTAACCTTTCTTCCATTTGGTCTTCATACACCTCTAATTATTCTTCCTCACCTGCTTTAGCTGTCACAAACCATTTTAGCATTTTCTTTTTAACAGTAGGCTTGCTCTTGCTGTGCACTAAATATATGCTGTTTAAGTAGCAGATAAAAGACTTTTAGCTAATGATGCTTTTAGCTTTTAGCCAGATTAAAAGATACCATCCTACTCTGAAATATTCTCCAGATGACTCTAATGTTGCTAACAGAATAAGCAAAGTGCCTGACAAAAGTTACAAGGAAATGATAAAAACAACAAAGCAGACGGCAGTGCCAATAACAGAAGGTTATTTTGGAGCCACTCTTGGTTGGATCAAAAAGTGAAGCTGTCCCCACAGTTTCAGTTTTATATTACTTGGCCATTTAAATTGTCCCAGTCATGCAGGCCTAGAGACCAATCAGTTTGTCACTCACTCGAGTGACTTCTTCAGTCTCAGCTGGCTGCAGGTTTCCCAACCTTAAAAACAGTGCATTTGCATAATGAGTGAGGGTAGCACCACTGACTAACAATGGGCTGTAAACAACGGGCCTCTGTGAGTGATGAAATGTTTCTCCCACTGAAACTGCTACATCCAGATAAACAGAATCAACTTTTGGCTTATTCGTGAGATATTACTTTAGTTTCATAAACTGTTCTGTGACTATAATCAGGGACAGCATATGAACTGGTCAGAACATATTAAACGTTTTTCACTTTTTCATTTTCTCTATAAAATGGAAGAAAATGTTCTGAAATGATTTGCTCGCCCAACCAATATACAGTTTACGTACCACATAAACAGAGAAAACCCACCACTAACTGACTCGATCATTTATTAACATGTATTATTTTCAGTCATGTGGCTAATTTTTCTATTATCTCATATTTTTAGCAGCACTAATTGCTTTTATTATGCAAGATAATTCCCAAGTGCATACGCTCAGAAAACACATATTGCCTAGTCACTGGAAGTCAGTTAATCTGCTTATTAGGATGAATTCAACACAACGCTTATTTTTCTTAATACTATAATTAACCAGTCCTTAAGCATTTACAGCGCTTAATCCATAACTAATGTCTTGTGACTGTTCTCACTTTGTTCACAGATGAAAAAAACTTCAACTGGCAAAACTGTGTCTTATAGAAAGGCTACGAGCAAAGGTCTCAGCACAAACATGTGAAGCTCATACATCTGCAGTTACGATTGGCCCTGGACATGTAAAACACCTGAAAACTAACCAGGTGTCAGCCTCAGGGCCGTATTAGTCATAGGTGAGACAGGCTGTCGGACATCGCCTAGAGCACCTGAAACCAGTACATGCAGCTTGAGGGGTGCTAAAGAGGAGGAAGACATATTTTGTAATTGCTTCTGATGAGTGATCTCCAATGGTTTGGTGACATGGTTAAGAAAAAAAAAACACCTGCACACTCCATTAAAATGCTGACTCTGATTCACTTTGTCTATCTAGATGTGTATTGCCAATTTATAACTACATATATTAGCAGCAACATGGATAAAATTAACATAATACAAAGGCATGACTAATCAGGTCAGTCTCCCCTTATACCCTGAAAATGATAAAAATTAGTAATGCATAAAGGGATTGGAGTAAAGATGTTACAGCAGAGTCTGACTTGTTGCTTTGCAAAACAGAGGAGGAGAAGTAAAGGCCGACACTGGTGGACGGTCTTCCCATTTTAGCTACATCATTGTTATGGCTTTATGGAGAATAATGTTCCTTTCTGCCCAGCCTCATACAGCTACAGAACAGATTCCCATTTACTGTTAATGTACTAGAGATGGTGAACATGGAATGTAAGTCACAGTTCATGTTTAAATGTAATTAATACTACATTAACCAGTTACTTTGTCACCGTGAACATAGTACTGCAGTACTGGGCAAATGTCTTGAGTTACAGTTTCTTTCTTGTAATTTTTTAAATTGGTCTTGAGCAATAGTTCTGGTGGTCTGAACCTCTTTCCAAGTTTGAACATTGGTTGCTTTTCAGTCCAACTCTTGTACTTGAGTTGTTTGTTTATTAACAGTGACCTTATTAAGCATTCAGTCATAAAACATGCACCCTACTCAAGGGATGAACCAGTGCTGTGTATGCACATGCCAGGTAACTTAGCAAAGAACCAGTTTTACATTTTATCTTTAGACACTTTGTTACTAGCACAAAATCACGGAAACACAATTTATTGCCAGTTCTTCAAATAAATCTATTGAGTATCTATTAGTATTTATGTGTAAAGTATCTTTCATAGCTATAATATTTTTTAAACTAGTATTTTTGCACCAACAAGTTGATTCCCAAACATGAAAACGTGCCATATTCCAGCATGATAGTAGCCAAATATCTGATTGACAACAGCTTGAGTTTACAGCATGACAATGATCCCAAACACAATGCCAAAAACTACAGTAAAAACATATCTGGACAGAAAATCACACAATGAAACACTAACAGTCATGAATTGGCCTCCGCCGAGCCCAGACCTCAACATTATTGAAGCAGTTTAAGATCATCTAAAGGCAGTCAACATCCAAAGAAGATATCTGAATGTCCTTCAAAAAGCCTGGAGAACTATTTCTGAAGACTGCTTAAAAAAAAAAAAAAAAAAAAGCTTCCTTAAAAGAGTTCAGTGATGAAGAATAAAGGTGGCCGCGCCAAATATTGACTTTCAAGCAATTGTAAAAACTCCATTTTTCATTTCATTTCATTTATTTATTTTGTTTCACACATTGGAACAGCAGTAATTCATTTCCCATACACAACCTTCCTTTCAATTAAAGTAACACTTTCCATGCATGAAAAGCAGCAGGAAGAAGAATAAATTCTTATTGACACCTGCGCCCTATCTGTGACAATACAAGTAGGCAACCAAAATTACACTGCGACAATATTCTGCACATAACAAAACAAAACAAACCAAACAGAACAACATACTCAACAATGAACAATACCACTAAATATCAAACTAAAAGGATAATTTTTTTCTAAAATTAAATTCAATTATTTTCAACTTCTTCATACTGGTTTATCATTCTATTCTTATAGCAGATTTTAAATTGAGAAACGTTTGTACAACACTTAAGTTGATCATTGAGAGAATTTCAGTTTCTTATGCCTATGACTGTTGGACACATTTGCCTTTGTGTGGTTCGAGCAAACCGGTGCTTAAAATAAAACTTCCTTCTGCCGTCCCCATTTTCTGAACACAATACAAATAAACATTGTAACTTAAGAGGTAGTGTTTTATATTTTGCCCTAAACATAATAATTAATGTCTGTAATTTCACTATGTCTTCTAGTTTTAATAATTTCGATTTTATAAACAAACTATTAGTGTGTTCTCTATATTTAACATTATGCATAATTCGAAGCGCTCTCTTCTGTAATAAATATAATGGTTTCATATTAGTCACTGTGAGGGTGCTGGGGAGCATCGCCCTCACTATATGATGTACGCACTCACAGTGTCTAATAGGAAGTTTTGATTTTGTTATGCTTTTGTTTTGAAGTCCATTAACCTCTCTCTCTCTCTCGCTCTCCCTTGAAGTCAACTTCCTGAAGGCCTTAGTCATGGAGTGCACACATGATTATGGCCTAATGATGTTCACCTGAAAGGAGTTTACCAATCACCCACTGATAGTGGGTTGAACCATCTGATGAGAGCTGAGGGGGGAGTGGGTTGAATTTTCAGTTTGATTTGATTTAGTTAGTTGGGATATTGTTTAGCTGGGGGGTGTTTTGTAATCAGATATTTGTGAGGTGTGTCAAAATAACTGCAATGTTTCACTGTATAGGTTTTTGTAGTTGGGCTGTGTCGGGGTGGGAAGACCTTTTTACATTTTATTGGTGATGGTATGACCAGCATCTATTTAAGGAGGGGTTTGTTGAGAGGCCCAGGGTATTTTTTCTAGATGTGTTGCTGATGAGCATGACAAAACCTCTGTACCACAAAAAAAGAGAAAATATAGTCAAAGCTTTGAAAACAATTGAAGGCTCATGTGGTTGTTTTTTCCATTTGGTCCCCTTCACATTGCCGTGCCACCGCTACAGTCACATATATATTCCCCCATACTTCAACACAATAACTCAGATAGGGTAGAAACAATGAAAAATATATTATTCTCATTGTCTTGTAATCTAATATATATCTTACATTACCCAGGATATAAATACTTTTAGCCAACTTTTTTTTAACATGTTCAATATGAGATTTCCATGTTAACTTGTCATCCACTATTACACCCAGAAAACGGAATTCTGTCACTCTTTCAATTAATACTCCCTCTATAGATAATACTATCTCTTCCTCCTTTACACGGTTTCCGAATATCATAAACTTTGTTTTTTCCAAATTCAGTGATAACTCATTTACATCAAACCATTTTTTAATTTTTTTCATTTCAATAACCATAATTTTAGCCAATTCTTTCAAGTTCTCTCCGGAACAATAAAAATTTGTATCGTCTGCAAACAAAACAAAATTCAACATTTTTGACACATCACAAATGTCATTTATATATAAATTAAAAAGTTTTGGTCCTAAAACAGAACCTTGAGGGACCCCACATTCTATTTTCATTCTATCAGATGAATTGCCTAAACACTGCACATACTGAAACCTATTATCTAAATAGCTGCTTAACCAGTTCAAATTGCCTAAACACTGCACATACTGAAACCTATTTCTAAATAACTGCTTAGTTCAATACTATTCCTCTCACACCATAAGTACTTAACTTAGAAATCAAGATGGAGTGTTGCAGAGTGTCAAAAGCTTTTTTTAATCAATGAATACCCCTATAGTATATTTATTATTATGTGTTGCTGATGAAATGTCTTCAATAGTATTCATTAATGCTATTGCTGTTGATCTGTTCCGTCGAAATCCGTACTGACTTTCACTTAACAGTTGATATTTTCACTTTAGAAAACTGTGATAGCAATGACACTGGTCTATAATTATTAAAACGATGTCTGTCTTCTGATTTATTAGATTAGATTAGATAGAACTTGTATTAATCCCTCGAGGTGGGTTCCTCTGGGAAATTCGATTTCCAAAAAGCACAGCACCGACAGAAGTTACAGAGTTACAGAATATTACACACACATATATATAAATAAAGAGACAATATAAATAAAATATACGAAGGGGATAAATAGAATAAATAGGAATAAAAAATAAAAATACAAGTGAATTGCACATTTCAAGTATTGAGGTCTATTGCACTTTGACTATTTACAAAAGTATTGCACAAGGTATTGCACAGTGAGGTGAAGAGGCACTACAGCTTAGTTGTTCCCCCCTCCTTTGTCCTCCTGTTTCCCCTCCCTCTCCCCTCCAGAGAGGAGTTAAACAGTCTGATGGCGTGTGGGACAAAGGAGTTTTTAAGTCTGTTAGTTCTTGTCTTTGGGAGAAGCAACCTGTCACTGAACAGACTCTTCTGGTTGTTTATGGCCGTGTGCAGAGGATGCCGGCATTGTCCATAATGTCCAGCAGTTTCTTTAGTGTCCTTTTCTCTGCCACTGTCACCAGAGTGTCCAGCTTCATGCCGACCACAGAGCTAGCCCTCCTGATCAGTTTCTCCAGCCTGGATGAGTCCTTCTTTGCTGTGCTGCTCCCCCAGCACACCACAGCATAGAAAAGACTCCAGCAACCACCGACTGGTAAAACATCCTCAGGAGCTTCCTGCAGATGTTAAAAGACCTCAGCCTCCTGAGGAAGTACAGTCGGCTTTGGGCTTTTTTATACAGGTGCTCTGTGTTGCATGACCAGTCCAGTTTATTGTCCACCCACAGCCCGAGGTACTTGTACTTGTTGACCACCTCCACCTCCTCCCCCTCTATCTGAACCGGCAGTGGACCTTCTCTGACCTCCCGAAGTCCACAACCAGTTCCTTAGTCTTTGAGGTGTTGAGTTGCAGGTGGTTTGTGTGACTCCATGCGACAAAGTTCCTCACCAGACTTCTGTACTCCTCTTCCTGATCATCCCAGATACACCCCATGATGGCCGTGTCATCTGCAAACTTCTGAATATGGCATAATTCAGAGTTGTAGCAGAAGTCAGAGGTGTACAGGGTGAAGAGAAGAGGGGACAGCACAGTTCCCTGTGGTGCTCCTGTGCTGCTGACCACATGTGTCAGACGTGATGTCCTTCAGCCTGACGTACTGTGGTCTGTCGGTGAGGTAGTCGGAGATCCAAGCACCAGGCAGGGGTCCACCTCCATCCTGTTCAGTTTTTCCTGAAGCATACAGGGCCGGATGGTATTAAAGGCACTGGAAAAGTCAAGAAACAGGATCCTGACCGTGCCTTTTCCCCCATCCAGGTGTGAGTGGGCTCTGTGTAGGAGGTACAGGATGGCATCCTCCACTCCGACACCCGCCTTGTATGCAAACTGTAGTGGGTCCTGGGCATGTTGTACCTGTGGTCGGAGGAGGTTGAGGAAGAGCCGCTCTAGAGTCTTCATAAGATGTGACGTCAGTGCCACCGGTCGGAAGTCATTCAGCTCATTGGGCCGGTTCCTTTTGGGGACCGGGACGATGCAGGATGTCTTCCATAGGGCGGGCACTCTCCCCAGTCGCAGACTGAGGTTGAAGACTCGTTGTAGCGGCTCCCCAAGTTCAGCAGCACACGCCTTTAGCATCCTAGGACACACCTTGTCTGGGCCTGCTGCCTTTCTGGGGCGAAGCTTCCTCAGTTGTCTCCTGACCTGATCCACTGTGACACTGGGAGATGTTTGGGAGGAGGGGAGGGGGGGAGATGTCTTGCTGCTGAGAGAGGGATTGGAGGAGGGGGGTGTCATGGTGTCAGGAAGGGGGGGAAGCGAGGGAGGTAGGAGAGTGGGGAGGACTCTGTAGTGAGGTAGGTGAGGGTGGGGGGGTTGTGGGCTGGTCAAACCTTTAAAACTATGTCTGTTCCGATTTATAAAGATGGGATAACTTTTGCCACTTTCATTCGGTCAGGAAATACACCCGAATAAAATGAGAGATTAAAAATATAACAGAGAGGTCTGAGTTATACAATCCAAGGTCTTTTTTACAATGACCATGTCTAACCCATCACAGTCAGTGGATGTCTTGTTTTTAGATTCTGCTACAATAGCTATGATTTCTTTTTCAGTGATTTCCCCTAAAAACATAGACTGTACCACTCTGCTGTCTCCTTTCCATTCTGAATCATCCTGTTTTCTAATTAAGTTTGCCAGGTTAGGCCCAATATTTACAAAAAAAGAATTAAATTCATTTACCACTTCATTCATATCACGTACGACCTTATTTTTCTTATTAAAGTAAGTAGGTACATTTAAAGATGATATTTATTACCCAATACGTTTTTTAAGATATTCCACGTACCCTTAACATTATTTTTGTTTTTGTAAAATAATTTATTATAATACTCTTTCTTAGCCTTTCTGATAATTAATACTAACTTATTTTTATAAACTTTATATTTCATTTCAGCAGGCTTTGTTCCAAGTTTTATATAATCTCTATACAGTTTATTTTTCTTTTTACATGCATTTTCTAGTCCTTTTGTTATCCATGGTTTACCAGTAGTTTTCCTTTTCTTTTGCTTATATAATACCAGTGGACAGTGATTTTCATACAAAACCAAATAAGTATTTAAGAATGCCTCGTATGCAGTAAATATGCAATGAAACAGAGTTGTTTAGAGACTGAAGAAGTCACTTGGATGAGTGTTTCTCCCACTAAAGATGCTAAGTCCAGATGAACAGAATCAACTTTTTGAGATTTCCTCACTTGGATGTTTAAGCATGCATCATGAGATTAATACAAAAATTAACAATTTTGTCAAATTTGGTACAACAGAAATCCCATGATGTTATAACATACCCATTTTCAGATGGGCAGCTTCTTTAGTGTGTGTGCCGTGCTTTGTAACCTTCAGCCTCCCCTGAGTTGATGCTCTTTTTATTTGATTAATCGACAAGGTCAATCCTGCAGTGACGTCTCTGATACTTACACTGCTTAAACAAATCTTTTTTACAATAATCTGAAGTGTTTAAATAACAGGTATTTGTTCATACTAGCCCTCAGACAGAACTTGTGCTCAGAACAAAAGATATTACAGTTATCAAGTACTACTCCTGGCCTACCTCCATTTCAGGTTGGATCATGATCCAGCATCTCTGCAGGTTTATTGTCACTTCTACTTCTCCCTTCCTTTCCTCTCCTCCTCCAGACTCAGAATCTTGGCACAGCCGCACAGTTGTTGTTCCAGTTGTACATATTTCTCACAGCACTGCTCCTTAGTCTTTCAATCTTTCACCATTTTCTCAGGCGTTGACATCCTCTGGCAGCAATGGATGGCTGCAAACCCAAATATAAGGTGTTATGAAAAATGAAATTGTTGTACACTGATTATTCAAGCATCCGATGGCAAAGTGTTCAGTCTGTGGAGCATATTGGAGCTTCATATTCCCTTC
>NW_024583005.1:168015-170128 GCF_018398535.1 Haplochromis burtoni
CCGAGAGATTGAGATAGGGAAGTCCTTTGGAAATGAAGCGTAATGTGAGATGTGTAAAAATAGATCAAAGGAGAAAGTGAGGCAAAAACAAAAGGAAAGAAGAGGGAAAAACAATAAAGCAACAGGATGATGCAGGGAGGCAGCGTGTCAAAGTGGGAAGGCAAAGAGCTGGAAAGTAGAAAGCAAAAAGACGAACTGCAAAAAGTGGTGGGAGAGAGGAAGACGTGCTCTTTAATAAAACAGTGACTCAGAAAGTGAGGGATCATAAGAGGCAGAGCGCAGAGAAAGTGGAATATTAGGATGATGAGAGAGTCGGGGGAGGAACACAGTGAAAAGTTACATGCCTCCTTTTTCCGTCTTTGCAATAATATTGTAATACATATAAAGTCATCCTTTGGTCTGCTAGATGGGTAACTGAAGACCCTTGACTGCTTTAGCGAGACAAAGTACAAGACAAATAAAGAACACAAACTGGTTGTTAAAGGATTGTTGGAGGCGATGTACCAAGAAGAAAACTTACAATCCTCCATCGCCATTAGACTCAAAATGAGAGATGAATCTTGCTATCCGGAGCATCTGGAAGCTGATGGGCCTCAAAAAGGTTAATTTGATTTAGTCTGGCCATATTCATTACAGAGCAGAATAAAAATGATTCATAATGATTTGGTCTAATGCATCTGCAGTTAGTTTATTATAATAGGTTTAAAAAGAATGGAAAGTGAGGAAATGGAGATAATATGCAAAGATGAAAAGGCAAACTAGGGACAAAAGTTTGAGGAAAGGAAATAGTCTGGAGAAAAACGAGTGAGACAAAGCATAGAGACTGACATGGCAACTCCTGAAGAGTCATGAAAAAGTGGCAATGAAATGTAAGAACGCTGTATGTTTGCAAGGAATAATCCGATGCCATTGTTTTACACTAACCATTCACCAACATAGTTTTAATCTACTTCATTTCTACACTCAAACAGCTTCACACTGGGAAGAACTTCAAAGGAGCGTAAGATGTCTGTATAACTGAAATACAAAATTTGAGGTGCAGAGAAACAAAAAGAAAACTTAAGAAGGGACAGGGAAGCAAGTAGACCCGACAGTAAAATCCACCAACATCCAGAGTTGTTGTCAGTTGAATTCTAGAGCTACAGCAAGGAGAACTGTGTTTGGAGACCACAGCACAGGCAAAATGATCGCAACCCTGTGCAATAAACTTGCAATCGTGTTGCCTTTGAAACAGTTGCTTCAAAGACAGTTGGAGTCAGTTTGAGGTGACTTTTGTGCTTCAATAAAGTCAGATTTAGTCAACCTACAATTAGGATTAAACTAGTAATTACATGTGCAATAATAAGTCTACATGGAAATTCACAGTAAACAGAATTGACCTTCACTACTTACAGTCAGAACCTTGCTTGAAAAGGAAATTCAGGAATTCTTGCACAAATAGTGACAAAGTCATTGCAGGAAGCTGCATTAACTTCACAATGATACAGGCACTTGGTAATATTGCTTAATATAGGAATATAACTAGAATACAAATAGCTGACAATCAGTTGAGTCAAGTCCCCTATGACAAAGAGGCACGCTGCAGATAAGTTGGCACAGGCAGATTAATTGCAATGTGTTGCCAATCTTTATGCATTTATAAATTAAATGGCAATTATCGGTGATGCCACGGTTGATGCTGGCCAACCGTGGGGATGTGAGGAAGGAGGACCCAGGCGCGACGCTCTGAATGCAAACAGTGCAGTTTATTTACAGTGAATGGAAAACATAACAATAAATCCTCAGTACGTTCCCGACTCCCGTGACATGTCCTCTTCCCAGTGCTAGTGTTCCTGTCTCCGTTCCTCAGTGTCTGAGCACCCCCTGATCGCTGCCCTCTCGTTTACACGCGCCTCCTGGGGAAATAACAGAGAGGCAGCCGTCAGACACACCACAATGCATCAGACTAAACTTAGTAACTGGTCAAGAGACTAACGTGAAGCCACGCAATGATCCAGCGTCGGAGAGAGCTCCACCACACTCTTAAGTAGCTCCTCCGACGGGGCTTGATCAGCTGTGTGATGGTCTTCAGGTGTGGCCAACCACCTGGCACCTGACACACACACACACACAC
>NW_024583005.1:171535-172671 GCF_018398535.1 Haplochromis burtoni
GAGCCTAGTTGGACTGGATCTGTTCCCATTGGGCTCAATCAGTGTTTATATTCACCAGATAACTTTGTGCAGTGGGCGGTGGGTAAAGAATCTAGTCTTAAGCTTAAGTACACTGAAAAATCTTTTATAGTAAAAACCTTGCACTTATACATTTTCTCACAATATTTAGTTTGATTTGTTTCATGTATCGCCCACCAGCACAACATCCAGTCATTTCTATCTAGTTGTAAAGTGGGTTGTGTAGTGGGCTGGAGTGGACGTTTGTTCTCCTTTGTGAATATCAAAGACTAGAATTCAGTCAAAGCAATCCATTTTTAAATTTGTTGTGCCCCATTTTAGAATATTTCAGAGCCAATAGTTAAGTATGTGTTTTCAGGTTGATTTAAAACAAACAATTTAATAAGGTCTTTTTCCAGTATATGGCTTTAGCTGAATGGTTGTGCTAGCTCCTGGACTGGATTATCCAATGGATAATTTGAGGGATAAAATTGTCTCTTAGAGAATAAGAAAAAAAAATCTGCTGTACCTAGCAGTCTCTCCCAAAGTCAGCTAGCTACTGCAGATGCAGAACTTCAGTAATAAACAAAACAGGCAAAAATGGGTTATCATGTGGGATAGCCAGCATATTGTCATCTATTGTTCAAACAGTTCAAGATGAAAACATTGAAGTTAACTTTAAAGATGCTACGGCAGTGTTCAGCAGCTTGATAATCTTGAGGTTAGCTGTAGCGGCAGCTCAAAGATGTAGAAGCCAGTCTGCCCTTTACAACCAAAGACACGAGAATCCGAGTAATATTTCTGCTGAGCCTGTATTTTTTTCAAAAAAAGAAAAAAAAGGGTGTTTATTTCTTTTCTGAGTGGACACTTCCCAAAAGTAATATTTAAGAAAAGGTCTCTGAGTTTCATTTGTTTAAAGACCATGAGTGGGACTGAAGGAGTAAATGAAGAGGAGAACATCAGGGAGGAGGTTGTCAGGGAGAGGGACAGAGATAAGAAAGGAGAGGAAGAAGAATAAGAGAGGAAGAAGACAAGAACATATCTGAATGCCCAAAAAACTTGCCTGCGATCATCAAAACAAGTTGTTTTGGGTGCACCAGACTTTGGTGCCCAGGGGTCCACTGGATGATCTGGGCATG
>NW_024583005.1:173506-175646 GCF_018398535.1 Haplochromis burtoni
AAACAGATTACAACAGGCGTGGAAAAGAAGCTGAGTGGGCCAGGTATCACTCCAGTGACTTCAGTGCCATATTTAGTGAACAGCAGGCTAAAACTGCTTTGGGTGGTATAAAACTGCTTCATAAACCTTTTTGTGTGTTTGAGGGTGTTTGTATGCATTCCTCCAAGGTGTTTTCATTCAGGTTTGTTCGGTGGGTGTATGACTGCAGGGAATACTGCTGGCAGGGGAGCTTATCTCAATTACAGTAGATGCAGGTTTTGCTTCAATAAGCTATCTGACAGGCATGTTTATCTGCTGGAAAATTATATCCTCCAAAGAAAAAGGCATAAATGTTGCTTAAAATACCAACAGCTACAAAGTACACACCGATAGTGTGAAGCATTATCTTTATTGACTTTGTTTGGGGAACGTGGGATTGGGGAAAGAAATACTAATGATGCAATCACAACTACAATTTTCTTCAGTCCAAACCCAAATGGAAGAATTCAACTTGTGTTGCATTGTGTCATTTTGTTTGGAAAAAAGTCCACTACAGGACAATGTGGGGGGAAAGGGGAGCAAGGCACAAATTTCTTTTTGTTATTGAGTTGTGACAACAAAATACTTTTTCACCCCAGTTTTGAGGAAAATATGTAATGATCAAGTGTTTACAGGCAGATTTTACTAAATTCAGAATGAAGAAGAATACATTTTCTATTGGTAAACTTTCATATCATTTTTAGTTTCATCTTTAGGTTGTAGAGATGAATTTACATATTATCTCCCAATCCCATTCAGAATAATAAGCTAAGCTAAGATAAGATAGTCTTTATGTTAGGAATTTGGGAAATATTGTTAGCATAAGCATTACTTTTTATATCTTACCAGTTATAGACTTAAATGCACTCCACTTTCACTCCTTCTGCTAAAGTGGATAATGTTCACATTTCTCGAGGTGCATAATTATTAGGCAACGTCCTTTCCTTTGGCAAAATGGGTCAAAAGAAGGACTTGACAGGCTCAGAAAAGTCAAATAGTGAGATATCTTGCAGAGGGATGCAGCAGTCTCAAAATTGCAAAGCTTCTGAAGCGTGATCATCGAACAATCAAGCGTTTCATTCAAAATAGTCAACAGGGTCGCAAGAAGCGTGTGGAAAAACCAAGGCGCAAAATAACTGCCCATGAACTGAGAAAAGTCAAGCGTGCAGCTGCCAAGATGCCACTTGCCACCAGTTTGGCCATATTTCAGAGCTGCAACATCACTGGAGTGCCCAAAAGCACAAGGTGTGCAATACTCAGAGACATGGCCAAGGTAAGAAAGGCTGAAAGACGACCACCACTGAACAAGACACACAAGCTGAAACGTCAAGACTGGGCCAAGAAATATCTCAAGACTGGTTTTTCTAAGGTTTTATGGACTGATGAAATGAGAGTGAGTCTTGATGGGCCAGATGGATGGGCCCGTGGCTGGATTGGTAAAGGGCAGAGAGCTCCAGTCCGACTCAGACGCCAGCAAGGTGGAGGTGGAGTACTGGTTTGGGCTGGTATCATCAAAGATGAGCTTGTGGGGCCTTTTCGGGTTGAGGATGGAGTCAAGCTCAACTCCCAGTCCTACTGCCAGTTTCTGGAAGACACCTTCTTCAAGCAGTGGTACAGGAAGAAGTCTGCATCCTTCAAGAAAAACATGATTTTCATGCAGGACAATGCTCCATCACACGCGTCCAAGTACTCCACAGCGTGGCTGGCAAGAAAGGGTATAAAAGAAGAAAAACTAATGACATGGCCACCTTGTTCACCTGATCTGAACCCCATTGAGAACCTGTGGTCCATCATCAAATGTGAGATTTACAAGGAGGGAAAACAGTACACCTCTCTGAACAGTGTCTGGGAGGCTGTGGTTGCTGCTGCACGCAATGTTGATGGTGAACAGATCAAAACACTGACAGAATCCATGGATGGCAGGCTTTTGAGTGTCCTTGCAAAGAAAGGTGGCTATATTGGTCGCTGATTTGTTTTTGTTTTGTTTTTGAATGTCAGAAATGTATATTTGTGAATGTGGAGATGTTATATTGGTTTCACTGGTAAAAATAAATAATTGAAATGGGTATATATTTGTTTTTTGTTAAGTTGCCTAATAATTATGCACAGTAATAGTCACCTG
>NW_024583005.1:175671-187826 GCF_018398535.1 Haplochromis burtoni
CACACACAGATATCCCCCTAAAATAGCTAAAACTAAAAACAAACTAAAAACTACTTCCAAAAACATTCAGCTTTGATATTAATGAGTTTTTTGGTTCATTGAGAACATGGTTGTTGTTCAATAATAAAATTATCCCTCAAAAATACAACTTGCCTAATAATTCTGCACTCCCTTTACACACCACTCACTCACTGATCTGGATCCATCCATCTTCTGCTTTTACAAGTCAGGGTCACGAGGAGCTGGAGCCTACACAGCCATACACTCAACATGTTGCCAGTCTGTTGCAGGGCCAACATGTAGACAGACAACCATTCACACTAACAGTCACACCTATGGCCAATGCATTTGGCCATAGGTGACAATTTTTACCATTTGTCACTTTAGAATTTAATATTCGATTCCTTTTATGCCAAACATTCTTCCAGTTTTACATTTTGGGGGTTTTTATTACATTTTGGGGGTTTCTATGGCCAATGCATTGGCCATAGGGACATTCATTCATTAATATTTGAATGAATGTCCCTTAGCAAGTTGCACCTTGACCCTTTGGTAGGCATCTTGGCAGAATTGTTATAGTAATTCAATTTTGTTGCTTTCCTGATATTGATCCAGTTAGTCCACAAATTTGAAATGGGATTGAAAGTTGAGGAAAATTCAACAGGCTTGACGTCAGAGCTATGGGAAGGCCATTCCAGAAGCTTTATGTTGACCAGTTTTGATGTGTTTGGTTGGTGTTCAGGTTTAAGCTTTGGTTGGTCCCAGGTTGTTTCTGAACATCCAAACCAATGTCTTCTCATCTGAGGATGAAAGTATGGGTCTTCTTCCAGACTTTAGAACTTATAATCTTGAAATCTGCAGTTAGAAATGGTTTCAAAGACCTGCCAAACTACAGTTCTTCATCTTAGTTCTTCACTGAGTTTCTTGTAATTTCTCATTGTTCTCAGTATTGGTCAATCAAAAGAAACTACCAGTTGTAGTCAATCATTATGACTAATGAGAAGTTAATAAGCCTCAGCCTTGTTAAGTTAAGCAATATTGTAGTTCCTCCAGTAGCAACCATTAAAAGATTTAAGTGGTACTTTGTTTATAATGTGCATACAGTATCTGTGTACATTTGACCCTATGTGTATTAAAGATAATCCAAAGTAAATTCAAACTTGTTGTTAAAGATGCATGTTGTTCGGTCATTGACCCTGGAAAAAGAAAAGCTCAACAAAATCATTAAAAGATGAAAAATTACTATGTCATTCATGCCCTGTGTGAGTCTATGTAAACTTCTGACCACAACTGTAATTATGTATCAGTTTTCAATAAAAAATAACATGTTTATCATTACACCATGCAGTTTGCTACTACTGCCAATTTCAAAACACATCAGTGCAGTCTTTGTCTTTTGATGCGATCTTTAAATGCTTTGTCTCTGTCACTTTTCACAAATTGCATCTGCTGTTTCCATTTCTAAGCTTAAAAAAACAAATCGACCCATTTGTTCTCAAACCAGCTTTCAAGGACTCCATTATAGGCATTTTCATTTTCATGAGACACATGCATCTATTTCCAGAGACTCTAATATCAGTTATGTCTGACTGCTGCTTGCTGATGTCTCTGACGCATATTCTCCATGTTCTCTTGCGGATGTTGTTTTTAGCTCTACATTTCAGCTCTGTTAAATGGTTCTGTTGCTGCATTACTAAATGTCTCTTAGCTAAAATCCCAGATATGTGTCTCATTCATTTGCTGTTACATTTTATGTCCATTGTTAGTGAAAGGTCACAAGTGAAAATTCAAAACCAAACAACAGAAAGGGACAAAATGCTGATCTGGATGATCATTGTCTGGTCAACTCATTTTATATAACAATCCAACATAAAAATTGTCACTTGAATGGATATTTGGACCAACACTGGATATGAAATGGGGTCTCACCAAAAGTGATCAATTTATTTTTTTGTCAAATAAATTGGAGAAGCAAAGGTAGAGAAGAGGTTTGTGTGTACATAAAAACAGCTTTAAATATGAAGAAAAGTCACATGAAGAGCATGGCTACATCTCCATAATCCTCAATAGCTGCCTCAGTCAGCTTATGCACCTGCTTCATTCATCTTTCTGCACCTGACTCTGATTAAATAATGGCATCAGTTTATTTGACGGCCTTTTGATCAAGAAAAATGTGTTTTTCCATTTTTCTTGTTTTGACGGTTATAACACCGACTTGACCCCAACGTACACAGATCAAGCTCAGATCTGAATCTGATGTACAGATGCTTTGAGAGATTTTGTAAAATGACCAAATTCTTTCTGGTTTGTGTTTTAGTGTTTAGTAATTTAGTTCAAATAAATGTGGGTATGAGATTACACATGACACCTTTTTTCCAAAACATTAGAAACACACCACTATCAGCATTTCAGTTACGTTATTGACACTGGCACTGTGCACAGATTGCAAATTAGCAATGTCATACATGTGATAAAAAAGGAGTCGTGGCAGAGAAAGCATGGCTACATTTCACAAAGATAACTAACAGTGATAGTTGTAATCTCTGAAATGATTATTTCAATAAAGGAGAGAAACACCAGCAATACACTGAAACACCCTTTTATGCAACATGGGATTCACTGCGAGAAGTGCCAAGTATTTGATGTTCTTCGACTGCTACATTTAGCATGAGCTCTCACCGCTTCACTCATAAACAAAAAGCCCTTCCAATTTGCTACATAGGATGGGAAAACGGGACCTCATCCCCTTTAGTAAGTTACTGTATAGAGTATAGATATAAAAATAAGATGTTCAAATAAAAACTTTTGAATAGATTTAGTAATAGCGTGTTATAATCTAAATAGTTTGACAATTTATTTACTTTGCCGGAGTATTTCCACTTATAGCACGGGTTGTACTTTGACATTGATTACAGGGGGTTTATGCTAGGAGATTTATCGAGATTGGTAGAGGCATGTGACTTACCACCGTAGCATTTATTGCGGGTTGGATCTGTGTACTGCGGTTGTGTTATTTAGCCACTAGAGGGCACTGAAGACCATGTAATTGCGACCTTTCCTAATTTGGGGGCATGAGGTCCTTTCTGTTGTCTGAGATATGTAGGTATTCTTGTTTCCTGCCTGTTCAAATGGGATTGTGGGACTTTCTTATGTCAGAGCATTCAGCTGATTATTTGTGTTACAGTTCATTATATTGGCATGATGTTGGGAAGTGACGAGTGTTATATTTATATGTGAAAATTGTTTCTCCTTGTTTCTTGTTATTCAGAACCACACGTCTGTCCACCCCTCCCACATTCGTTAAGTATGCCTACTGCTGTACTGTTGAGCTGCTATTAACTTCCATTAAAGTATATCCGGACATCACTCTCTGTGCCCCACTCTCTGACCAGTAAGAAGGAAGAACTATACATGCAGCAAGAAAGGCAAAGACGTCAATTAGACGAAGAGGCACGTACTGCTCACAACACCAGAGAATCTATTACCAGACGTCTATCAATGCAGCGTCGACTCAAAGAGAAGGAGATGGAGCTAAAGAAAGCTTCCCTCATTGCTGCTTTTCTTCGTGATCAAGAAGATGGGCTGCCAGCACCTAGACCTTTAAATAACTGTGAGTATGACTCGGGCCTGCAGGCTTGCAGCAGTGGTGTAAACTCCCAAGTGAATCTGTCAGAGCAGCCAGCACATAACGGACAGCAACGTAATATGACCAGCTATGCGAATGCTTTCCCACCTTCCATCTTGCCAGTGGATGCATCAGTACCAGATTCACAGCCCTTACATCCCACCAGCTCCTCTGCTGACCTGGAGCCAGTATCTGAACCTCTCCATGAGTGTCCAACGCAACATATCAGTCCTGCTGTGGACACTCCCTCAGCTGGTCATCAGTATGGTCAGCAGCCAGGCGGAAATCACCCCCCTATTACCTACTCGACTCAGACTCTCCGACCTGCAGCAGAGGACAGCTCTAATATTCCTAACCGACAATCACAGCCTCCTGGAAAGGTGAAACATCAGGGATGGCTTCCTCCAGTGCCATACTCAACACCCAGTCAGTTTCTACCGCTTCCTGATTTACCGTCCCGCCTGCGGGATAAAGTCGGACCAGCTGGCTGTGGGCCCACGGCGCCGTCTTTACAGTCCGAGATACCGTTGCCACCTACTGCCAGCAATGGCAACAACTTGATGGAACTGCTAATTGCCAGCTCGTATGGGATCCCCAAGCCAGCACTACCTTCTTTCGCCAGTGGTAAGGAAAGTGATTTCGCGCTTCTTAAGATGGCTCTGGACAGTCTGCTTGGCAGCCATACTCATCTCACAGAGCAGTTCAAATATCAAATCCTTCTGGAGCAGTTAAAACTACCAAGTGCTCACAAACTAGCACAAGCATATATGCATGATCCCCTGCCATATACTACAGCACTCCAGGCTCTCCAAGACAAATATGGTCAACCTCGTCAGCTCGTACAGAGTGAGCTTGGATCTATCCTGAACTCTCCCCAAATCCGGGTGGGGGACCCAGAAGCCTTTGACAATTTTGCTCTGGATGTGCAAGCTTTAGTAGGTATGCTTCGATCACTGGAAGGTGAAAACGGCTACGAACTGCGATGTGGCTCTCATGTCGATAAGTTACTGAGTAAGCTCCCAGCAAGCTACAGAGATGGGTTTGTTGAGTACAGCCTCAGTCGTGGGATACTGAGAACTGGAACTGACAAGACATATACCCTGCCAGATTTTTCGGCCTGGCTCCAAGTGAAGTCGCAGGCCAAGCGCATATCTAGTAGGGCAGCCGACATGTTTCAGGACCAGACCAAACAAGGTCAGAAAGGCAGGAAAAGCCAAAGATATCCTTCCACTGTGTATTACAACACAGACAACAGGAAGGGGGATGGAGCTCATCTGGAACCAGGTCATCGGACACCTCTCATTAAAGGGAAGATTAAGCCAAAACCTTACTGTCCATACTGTGACACCCGTGAGCACTACCTTAATCTTTGCCCCAAATTTAAGACACTGTCCATCACCCAAATTGCAGAGTGGATCAAAGATAAAGGTTGTTGGCGTTGTGGACGGAATCATGCACCTGATGTGTGCACCCTGAAGGCACCCTGTAAAGTGTGCAAACAGCAACATCTTACAGTGCTGCATGAGGTTTGCCAACAGGAGCCTAGGAAAGTCCTGATGGTTGGCACTGCCCCAGATACGTCCACCATCTACATTGATCACCCAAACCGTCCTCATAAGGTCCTGCTAAAGGTTGTGAAGGTGTATCTGTACAATGCTGGGTATTCATTGGAGACCTTTGCTGTACTAGATGACGGTTCTGAACGATCCATCATCCTACCACCAGCCGTGCAGCACCTCAATCTAGGGAAGGAAGCCGAGACACTTCCATTAAGAACTGTTCGTCAGGATGTGATTCACCTGCAAGGGGCCTCGGTCTCCTTTGAGATTTCCCCTGCCCATGATCCTAAGGTGAGATACCACATCCATCATGCCTTCACTGCTGACAAACTGGGCCTCTCCGAGCACAGTTATCCGGTTAAGGCACTCATGCAAAAATATGCACACCTGCAGGGACTCCCACTTTCCCCTGTCGACAGGGTGCAGCCTTTAGTCCTTATTGGCTCAGACTTCCCTCATCTGCTTGTCCCAACGAAGCCTGTACGGTCTGGCCCTCCTGGGGGTCCATTGGCAGTCTGTACCCGCCTTGGATGGGCTCTGCAGGGTCCAGCTAACTTAACCCAGTTCGCTGTGGAAGAGCAACAGTGTCTCTTTACTGGGTCCCCAAACAATGATCTCCTTCAACATGTAGAACGATTGTGGAAGACAGATGTACTCCCATACACAAATGTGAAGACCGCGACACGTTCTAAGGAAGATCAGAAAGCACTTGAAGCTCTTGAGCAGCGCACAACCAGAGTGCAGGTGGAGGGAGTGACAAGATATGCAACGCCCCTCCTCCGTCGCAAAGACAGTCCTCGCCTCTGGGCACCCAGACTGGCCTTGCTACCACAGCTACGGAGTACTGAACGTCGGATAGCGAGAGACCCAGGGCAGGCTGAAACCTATTGTCAGGAAGTGCATAAACTGGAGGTGGTAGGCTATGTTGAGAAACTATCACCTGAGAAGGTGGATTGTTCGGGCGAGTCATGGTATCTACCCCACCATGTAGTTCACCACAACAACAAGGCTAGACTTGTATTCAACTGCTCATACCAATACAACGGGCTCAGCCTCAACAGCCAGTTGCTTCCAGGTCCAATTCTGGGACCTTCACTGCTTGGGGTCCTCCTCCGCTTCAGGGAGCATACTGTGGCCATAAGTGGTGACATCAAGGCAATGTTCCACCAAATTCGGTTGCTGCCTGAAGACAAACCTCTGCTCCGCTTCCTATGGAGGTCTATGAGGAAGGATGAGGAGCCAAGTGTGTACGAGTGGCAGGTTCTGCCTTTTGGTACAACGTGCAGTCCTTGTTGTGCCACCTATGCCCTCCAAAGACATGTCAGGGACAACAGCCAGGGTAATGAAGATATCTTGGACACGGTGGAGAGGGCCTTCTACGTCGATAACTGTTTGCATAGTCTCCAATCTGCAGAGGAGGCTAAGACACTCATAGATCGGATGCGAGAGTTATTCGCCAAAGGGGGATTCGAGATTAGGCAATGGGCCAGTAATGTTCCATCGGTGGTGGAGCACCTACCAATGGAAGCCAAAGCAGCCAGCACAGAGCTTTGGCTCTCCCAGCACAGCCAAGACCCAGAAGAACCAGCTCTGGGCCTTCGTTGGAACTGTCTCACTGACCGCCTTGGATACAGGCATCGACCTGTGGAGTACTCTCTGCCCACACTGAGAAATGTTTACCGGGTGATGGCATCACAATATGATCCTCTGGGCTTCCTCATACCCTTCTCAACTCGAGCAAAGGTTCTAATTCAGGATCTTTGGAAGGCAGGAGTTGGATGGGATGAACAAATCCATCCTACGGCCTTACTAGACAGATGGACACAGTGGGAGAAGGAACTAGTGAACTTGCCACAGGTGGAACTACCAAGATGCTATGTCCCACCAAGAGCCGACGTCGGGAGACCGGATAGAGGGGCTCACATATTTTGTGATGCCTCCGAAAGAGCCTATGGAGCAGTAGCCTATCTGCGAACACAGGACTCCCAAGGCGACGTCCACGTGGCATTCATGATGGCGAGGTCAAGAGTAAGCCCCCGGAAACAGATTTCTATGCCACGTTTGGAGTTATGTGCAGCTCTTGCCGGAGCCCAACTGGCTAGAGTACTGGAGACCGAGCTGGCATTTCAACCCAGTGACATTACCCTATGGAGCGACTCAACAACCGTTTTGACCTGGATCCAATCTGATTCATGCCGCTATAAGGTCTTTGTTGGTACCAGGATTGCCGAAATACAAGATCTTACTGAGGTGTCAAGTTGGAGATATGTCAACACCAAGGACAATCCGGCTGATGACCTCACGCGAGGGAAAAACCTTCTCGAGCTGAGTCAACCAAACCGTTGGACTCAGGGCCCACCTTTCCTTTTAACGAACCCTGATACCTGGCCAACTCTCCATGAAGGTGAAGGTCAAGAAGACGATGGGGAGCTGAGAGGAACAGCATTCTGTGGAACCACCACCACATGCAGTCCACAGCAAACGGTGCCAATTTCCAATTTTGGCAAATGGAGTGAAGCGGTTAAGGCTACCCATCGGATCCTTCATGGGGCGGCTGCTGATCACGAAAACCATGTCATGACTGCTACAGATGTATCAGCTGCTGAGCTGCATCTCCTGAAACAAGCTCAAAATGATAGCTTCCCCGAGGAATTACAGGCCCTGGTTGCTGGTAAGGCAATTCTTAAGCAGAGTCGCCTGCTAACACTTGCTCCAGAGTATGATCCGGCTATTGGACTGATAAGAGTTGGGGGAAGACTCAGAAGAGCAGAAGGTCTGGACTTGGATGCCATGCACCCCATAGTCCTTGATCCGCAGCATCCGGTGACTAAACTACTGATCAGGCAATACGATGAGCAGCTGTTGCACCCTGGGCCAGAACGAGTGTTCGGGGAGATGAGGAGGAAATATTGGATTCTCCGAGGAAGGGAGGCAATCAAGCGGCACCAGCACAGCTGTGGTGAGTGTCGAAGGTGGCGAGCCAGTCCTGATATTCCTCGGATGGCAGATCTACCCCCCGCGAGGCTGCGCCTATACAAACCACCCTTTTGGTCCACTGGGGTCGACTGCTTTGGCCCTTACAACATCAAAGTGGGACGGCGCACTGAAAAGCGCTGGGGTATCATATTCAAATGCATGACTACGAGCTGTGTGCATCTTGACCTGTTGGACAGCATAGATACCGATGCCTTTCTCATGGCTCTGCGTCGGTTTATTGCACGCCGGGGCAAGCCATATGAGATCCTATCTGACTGTGGTACCAACTTCAGGGGAGGAGAGACCGAACTGCGGTCTAGTTTCTCAGCTCTTGAAGCCCCCATTAAAGAGCAGCTGGCGGAGCAGAGGATTGAGTTCCGGTTTAATCCACCAGGTTCCCCCCATTTTGGAGGTACTTGGGAACGGGAGATAAGATCTGTGAAGACAGCTCTTCAAGTGGTGTTGGGAGGCCATACGGTGACAGAGGCAGTTTTGCAAACTGTGCTGATCGAAGTGGAAGGGATCATTAATGCAAAGCCTCTTGGGTATGTCTCTTCGGATGTAGCGGATCCGGATCCAGTCACACCCAACTTATTGCTAATGGGGCGACGAGATGCATCACTCCCCCAGGTGATTTATGCTTCGAGTGAGATGCTGGGAAGACGGCGATGGCGCCATAGTCAGATTCTGGCGGACCATTTTTGGTCCAACTTCCTGCGTCACCATCTGCCGGATCTCCAGAGGAGACAAAGATGGCAGGGGGAAACTGACAACTTGACCATGGGACAAGTGGTTATGGTGGTTGACTCACAACTACCGCGAGCGCAGTGGCCCATCGGAAAGGTGGTCAAGGCCTGTCCAGGGCCAGACGGTCGGGTGAGAGCGGCTGAGGTGACAATCAAGGGACAGACATATCTTCGACCAGTTGCCAGATTAGTCAGACTCTCAGCCTGGGAGGATGATGAGGACTGTCAACCCAATGATGCTTAGACTTTCGGTTGAGGAGCAAATTTATTACTTAAATTTGGGGGCGGCTGTGTCCGAAAGTCTCCTTATATTTCAATTGCATCGCTATAAGTGCAGTGTTAATTTCTGCCGATAAGTTCCACTTTGTTCTTACTGTTTGCTGCGGTGATGACGTCACATGCTTTTACGACGCTCCTGCCGTATCACGAGTCCGAGGAGCATTAGCCATGTTTTTCTCCATGAGTGTGGGGGAATAGCGATCTCCAGCCGTGTGCGTTCCTGTGCAAATGTGAGTCAAAATCCCTCCAGTTCTACGAGTCTATTTCCACTTATAGCACGGGTTGTACTTTGACATTGATTACAGGGGGTTTATGCTAGGAGATTTATCGAGATTGGTAGAGGCATGTGACTTACCACCGTAGCATTTGTTGCGGGTTGGATCTGTGTACCGCGGTTGTGTTATTTAGCCACTAGAGGGCACTGAAGACCATGTAATTGCGACCTTTCCTAATTTGGGGGCATTAGGTCCTTTCTGTTGTCTGAGATATGTAGGTATTCTTGTTTCCTGCCTGTTCAAATGGGATTGTGGGACTTTCTTATGTCAGAGCATTCAGCTGATTATTTGTGTTACAGTTCATTATATTGGCATGATGTTGGGAAGTGACGAGTGTTATATTTATATGTGAAAATTGTTTCTCCTTGTTTCTTGTTATTCAGAACCACACGTCTGTCCACCCCTCCCACATTCGTTAAGTATGCCTACTGCTGTACTGTTGAGCTGCTATTAACTTCCATTAAAGTATATCCGGACATCACTCTCTGTGCCCCACTCTCTGACCGGAGTTTAAGTCCTGAGGGAGCTATCATCCCAGCATCCCAGAGATAACTCTCTAACAATCATTGTCTGGTCAACTCATTTCATATAACGATCCAACATAAAAATTGTCACTTGAATGGATATTTGGACCAACACTGGATATGAAATGGGGTCTCACCAAAAGTGATCAATTTATTTTTTGTCAAATAAATTGGAGAAGCAAAGGTGGAGAAGAGGTTTGTGTGTACATAAAAACAGCTTTAAATATGAAGAAAAGTCACATGAAGAGCATGGCTACATCTCCATAATCTTCAATAGCTGCCTCAGTCAGCTTATGCACCTGCTTCATTCATCTTTCTGCACCTGACTCTGATTAAAGAATGGCATCAGTTTATTTGACGGCCTTTTGATCAAGAAAAATGTGTTTTTCCATTTTTCTTGTTTTGACGGTTATAACACCGACTTGACCCCAACGTACACAGATCAAGCTCAGATCTGAATCTGATGTACAGATGCTTTGAGAGATTTTGTAAAATGACCAAATTCTTTCTGGTTTGTGTTTTAGTGTTTAGTAATTTAGTTCAAATAAATGTGGGTATGAGATTACACATGACACTTTTTCCAAAACATTAGAAACACACCACTATCAGCATTTCAGTTACGTTATTGACACTGGCACTGTGCACAGATTGCAAATTAGCAATGTCATACATGTGATAAAAAAGGAGTCGTGGCAGAGAAAGCATGGCTACATTTCACAAAGATAACTAACAGTGATAGTTGTAATATCTGAAATGATTATTTCAATAAAGGAGAGAAACACCAGCAATACACTGAAACACCCTTTTATGCAACATGGGATTCACTGCGAGAAGTGCCAAGTATTTGATGTTCTTCGACTGCTACATTTAGCATGAGCTCTCACCGCTTCACTCATAAACAAAAAGCCCTTCCAATTTGCTACATAGGCTGGGAAAACTGGACCTCATCCCCTTTGGTAAGTTACTGTATAGAGTATAGATATAAAAATAAGATGTTCAAATAAAAACTTTTGAATAGATTTAGTAATAGCGTGTTATAATCTAAATAGTTTGACAATTTATTTACTTTATATGTAAAGAGTTGATGCTGAAAACCTGTAGATGTACTTATTTTCTTGTAGAAAATATTTGATTTGATTTGATATACCTTTATTAGTCCCACAAGGGGAAATTTCATAAGGCTGCCGACCTATTGCACGCAATGGCGGCGCCATCTTACCCTCCGACCATACATACATTACACAAAACATCACATGGGGAAGACAGGTCAGAGAGGTATAACAATGGAAAATGCACCACATGAGGAAAGATAAGGAGAAAAAAATAACTCCCCCCAGACTGAGCTCCAACAGGGAGATCAGTTTGAGAACAGAAAAAAACACCTCTGCACATAGCATGAGAGACAACCGATTTAGACAGTACATCTGGGCCTGCGTGCGCTGGTCTCCTTGATCCACCGTCAGCATCAGAAGGGAATAAGCGTCGAATAAGCGTTCTGTGATGTTGTCATTCTTGTGCTCAAGGAGCCGATTCTGAGAACTCACGGCAGTGTGCCTCCCCGAGATGTCATCCAATTTGCGCCCAGAGATGTTATTCCGAGCTAGCCCTTCCGAGATGTAATCCAGTCTGCAGTCAGAGATCTTATTCTGAGTATTCACAGCAGCCGTAGCCTTTCCAAGATCTTATCCGTGCTGCACTCAATGAGCCCATTTTGAGAAACTCACGCCTCTTCCCATCGTTTCAATCCCAGCGGGCAGCCTTGTGGGGGTTTGAACAGCCGGTTCCGCTTTCTTAATTCTTTGATAAGTCAGGGCCAAGCCAGCTCCGATCAGCCAGAACCCTGTTACCATGGTTCCGAATAGGTAGATATCTTCAGCACTCAGGCTCACCCAAGCCCAAACTTCTCGTTGAGAAAGGGGTGTCAATTGCATTCAGGGACCAGTTGATCAAATCCATAATTCCTCTTTTAGGTTTTAGAGAACAGACTGTGAGAGAGTGTTCCAGGGAAAAGTAATACAAAAAACACGAGACTAGACAAGGACATAAGAGGCTAAGCAGGGAAGCTAAGGGAGAGGAGGAGGAGGAGAAAAGTGCGACCGCCTTCGTCAAGAGCAAGAGGATAATCAATAAGCGAATCAATAAAGAAGTGGAGTCACAATTTTAATTTTTTA
>NW_024583005.1:187851-235751 GCF_018398535.1 Haplochromis burtoni
AAAATCGGTACATTCTCACATTCTAGATCAAATCAGAATGACCGTTTCTCCTGATAAGCGGATCGATATTCTATGTAAATTGTAAATTCTATCAATTTTAGTATTGTAAAGTCTTGAAGAGAGAAAAAAATGCATTATTGCCAGTGTGGTACAGAAAGACAGTCCATGAAAATTTTGTTTAATCATGTATTTTATATAATTTAAACATAAAAAGACAGATTAAAAGAGCTAGTCTGCTTCAGAGGTGCAGACTAGAAGTTTAAACCTTTTTAGGCTCAACTAGACTAGATGAGCTTAACCTAACGGGTGGCTCCTGGTTGTATATTTAACATGCTAATATCAGTGTGTGTCCTAATCCACTCACTAGTCTCAGGAGCAGGCAAGTGAAGAAAGAGGAAACCTATTTTTTTAAGATTACTTTGATTCTCAAAAAAATTTTTAGCTCTGAAAATAAATCTGTTATTTCATCACATGTGTTGAGCACTGCTAAACTAACTGACCTGTTACCAAAGCTTTAATTTCATAACTTCAATATTCCTGCCAAAGCCTATGAATAAATTCATGAACAATGCTTAGGGGCTGTGGATTAAATCCACCTAACATTGGATTTATACAGTTATGCTTACATTTTTTTTTTTTTGTTTTTTGCACACGCACCTCTTTGTCTTTCAGCTTGTTCACACAATTTTCTCTTAGTGTCGGCTGCCACGGTTTAAATATCAGGCCGACGCGACTTGGACGTTGACTGATTGTCCCGTCTCCGAATCTGTCAAGCATGGCGGCTGTAAATTCATCACAAGTTTTTTGGGCTTTGTTCCGGTGCAGCTTGGCATGGTCTTTGCTTTTGGATTGGAGTGTCTGTGTTTGTTCCAGAGAGAGAATTAGAGATCAGAGAGAGGCATTTCTGCACCTGCATCCCCTTCACGTCTCATCTCATCTTTCTTCCTGACTATCACTCACCCTCTTCTCTTCTCATATCGCCTCTCAGGGACACTTGTGATGTTTTATTTGCATGCAGTGAATTAAAACTGCACCACAGAAGATATTTTTTGTAAATCTGTATAAAAACACGCCTTTGTCATGAGACTGAACAGAAAATAAACAAAATCCTGATGTCAAGGAGACTGGTTTGTGCAAACAAGAAGTGAAGAATCAAATCCCAGAAATTTAATTTAAATTTCCACTGAACAGGGAAGCTGTCTAGAAAAAAATGTGATTAAATATCAGGAAGTCTGTTCTTTTTGTCCTGTCTTTGATATGAATTGCTGGTGTCAGATTTATTTAGTAAATGCTATGAGTTGTCTACTGCCGTTACTTGTCATGATTTGATTTTTTTAGTAAAGGACTAATGTCAGATTAATTTCAAACTGTAACATTTCATCATGGTTTAAGGAGGATTTGGAAAACAGCTGACAAGATTTCGTCAAACTGTGGAATCTGTGCTTGTCTGATATGCACTTTAATGAATACGCATGGTCAAAAAAACAACAAAAACAACAACAGATTGTCTCTGTCTCTTGTGGTTGGGTCATTAAATCATATTTGGAAAAAGTTCCAGGCTGACCCTTGCAGAATCAGATTCTTTTTTTCTTTTGTATCATTACTTTAGTATATATAATATGCAAAACTGCTAAAATTGTACCTTCATTCTGTGAACATTCATCAAGTTGTAGGCTATGAAAGACTGGGCTGAAATTTGGGGCTTTTTAATTCACCCTTGTCCAGCATTTTTGAGCCATCAGAACTTTATTAGTACAGCCAATAACCACTTTGAATAATAATATGGATTATAATTTCAGCAGAGGAAAAACAAATCCAATTTTTAACTGTAGTTTAAATGCAAACAAGCACAGGTGCCCTGGAAGTTTATCTGTTGTGTTAATTCACTGGAAAAAAAAACGCATTACTGTAATCAGATTACACTTTTCACTTATTCATTTTTTAAATTTAATGTCACATCTACTAAACTAACTACATTACACCTACAGCTACTTTGTTACTTGCATTACACTTTGTTTTTCAATTAACTGCACACACTGGATGGATAGAGAGGGAAAAAACATCAAACAAACTTGCAATTATGTGGAAGAAGTGGAAAATGTTGAGCAGGCTCCAGGGAAGATATGGAATTTACTTTGAATTTTCTTGCACAAACGGTTAAGAGCACAATGGTATTATGCTGCTAACACAACTACGGCTCTTTGCAAACATCTACAGAGACTGTATGGTAACACAAAGCCAGCCAAGAATCCAGAGTGACGTTAAAGCTAAGTGTATGCACACCCCAGTCCAGCAGCCAGAGGCTGATTTTCAACATGTAAAAAAGGCAGTGATGAATACTTAGGCTGTAATCTCGGTTTCTACTACTCAAGTTTCTAAAGCAGAATGACTCTGGAGATATCTTTGAACTCTCATTGCACTGGTTGACAACTTTTTTTTTTGTGTTTAATTATAAACACTTAAAAAGATCCTATGCTTGTTCTTGTTAGGATATGGATTTGTGTAGGTATGTGGAACTGTAGCTAAAGTTTTATATTGTTAACTGTTATGAGACAGTGTGTTTAAGGTAATTTCATGGAGCAATGGTAAGCGATATAACAAGTACAATAATAGAGAGAAGACACCAACAGTCAAACGATGCCCTGTGAGCAAGCACTTGGTGAAAGTGGAAAGGAAAAACCCAATTTTAACAGGAACAAACCTCCAGGGAAGTCATTCTCCATGACTAACTAGGAGTAAACAGTATGAAGAATTACATTGTCTGGCAAGTACTGAAATAACATACTGCATTACTTATAAGAAAAGTTAATGGTTAAAGGTAATGTATATTACATGACTTTTTTTGATTAACAACCCCAACACTGTTCTGCAGTAGTGGGATGTGTCAGAGAGGGTGATGAGGAAGTGTACAGGACTGTGGAGGACAACTTTGCTTCATGGTCTGAACAAAACTATCTGCAGTTTAATGTTTCAGAGACTAAGGAACTGGTTGTGAAAATAAGGAAAAGAAGAACACTAGAGACCTATATTTCCATCCACAGTGTCTGTGAGAAGACAGCTGAGTATGATAAATACTTTGGTTTTCACACACTGACAACAAACATCCCTCTACAAGAAGAGCTAAGTCTGTCTCTATTTCCTGAGATGACTGACATTAACATCTGACGATGAGGCTCAGGATGTTTGATGAATCTGTGGTAGCAAGTGCCATCCTCTATGCTGTGGTGTACTGGGGGTAGCAAAACACTCAACAATGAACCGATCTGGAAGGCCAGTAATGTTGTGGGTGTGGACCTTGACTCTCTGACAGAGGTTTTAGAAAGGACCATCATTATCGGACAACCCTTTACACCCTCCCCATCTCATGGTGGATAGTCACAGGAGCACGTTCAACAACAGACTCATTCAACCATGCGCCACAGGACACCACAGGAAACCATTCCTACCTGTGGACATCAAATGTTGTTTTGATAAGGAGAGATCATTAGGAGGAATTGAACACGATTTATTGATATACAGAGTCCAGGTAAGCTATTTAGTAATTAGATTTTGATGGCCTATCATAGCAGAATGGAATCCCTACTGTGACAGGAAGTATGGCAGCACCTCCCGGAGTCTAGATGCTGAAGATGAAGGCTTGAATGAGTCTGAAAGCTTGAATGGCAGATCTGAAGTATGCAGAGGCTTGAAGAAGATGGGCAGGAAGATGACTGGACTAGAGCAGAGGTGTCAAACATAAGGCCCGGGTTGCACCAAAGAAGAAGAAGAATGAGGAGGGGCTCTAACTGATAATGAATATAACTACAGGCTTGAAGGTCCTAACAGTCAGGTATAAAGAACACATTTTGTGCAATATGTAATCTATGACTGGGTTACACATGGGGCTGCACAACGTTACGCGTTAGCACGGTTAGCTTGTTAACGTCATTTTAACGAGATTAACGTTGACAGCACTACTTTTTACTCATCTTCTAGCTGTGATAATTCCTCAGTTACAAACTTTCTAATATAGCAATGTTATGTGTACTAATTGGATTAAGCAACTTTAGGTTCTGAATACATTTTTTAATACAACTTTCTAACATTTTATATTGACAACACACTCAGTGTCAAACGTGATGACGATGACACACATAAGAAATAAAATCCACATTTCCGCAAGCATGAATTGTGGTTTCATTTCATCTCTGACTAAGCATCTAATGAGTATGCTCTGCACAAATGATTTGTGCAATAACAAAATGTGAAAAAAAAAAAAAAAGAAATTGGGTTTTGAAGGAGCCGTGGTCTCGAAGTTTGCTTCGGGGAGCAGCTCCTTGTTATTATTTGTGTTTCTTATTTGCTGTTCTGATACGCAAGGTGTTGTTTGTTTTATGTTTTCTTAAGCATGCATAAAACAATTCAAAATGCCTTTCTTCTTTCAGACGTCTATCAGATGTAGAACCGTTGTGACCCACAGCTGCTTTGTATAAATAGACATCTACATCTCAGACGCTTTGTATTTGTTGTATCTGGATTAGTTCAGGAAAATTATCACGGATTGTTTGCAATTGCATAGTCTTTGCTTTCACATAAACTGGATTAATGAAAATGCTGCAAATACTGGGAACTGGTGCGTTCTTTTATAAAGCTCGTACATATACAATTATGATTTAAACACCAATGCATGGATGAATATATTTACACAACCCCTTCATCATTTCTGCTCAGCCTCTACTTGCACTTGTTTCCAGTGTCCACATGAAGAATTACTTTTCCCATCTGTGTCAGAAATTATAAAGCACACATTTAGAAGATGCCTGTCTTTCCTATTGTGGGGACAGCACGTTTAAGCCCTCCTTGTAATATTAATCACAACTAAGCACAACAAATGAAGTTCAAAATCAAATACAAATGGCGAGTTAAATACTAAAAAAAATCAACAAATAAAAATAAAAGGTTAATTTTTGATTGACCATCAACAACAATTATCATTTTAATGATGCATTATTATTGAGCCCAAGCCTCAATAATAATGCATCATTAAAATAATTGCACCATATGTGTTTTTAATGCCTTAGTTCAGGCTAAATGCTGGTCTTCAGCAACATTTTAAGCACTCAGAAACTTATGGTGATGTTTGGCTGTTAAACATTTAGTAGAAATTAAGAACACAAACACACACACACACTGTGTACGATATACATTCGTACTTGTTTTTTTTTTTGTTTACAATATGTTTCTATTTCAGTGTACTAATGTAAGGTGCAAAGGCACCTAAAAATAAAATGCAATAATATTATTATATTATTATTTATAAATAATGTCACATCCTCCAAGGCACGTAGGACCTTAGGAACTCTTCTTGAGCTGTTTGTTAATCCAGTCGCATGGCATCAGCTGTATTTAGGCATGTAGAGGATTTAGGAAACTACTAATTTCCTGAAAATGTCCCACAAAACCATCTCTACGGTTTCTGGAGAATGGTCCAAAAAAAGGAAAATATCCACTTTGTTGAAGTTTAGGTAGTACAAAAGGTCAAACATGAATGACCAACAATAACTCTAATAAATAATCAATAAATTAATTACATTCTATGCAGAAGAAAATCTCTGAATGCAGGTTAAACCTTGAAGTAGGTGGGTTAGATCTGAATACTACAGGGTACCACTCCTATCAGGTAAGAACAGGAATCTGAGGCACAAGCTTCACACAAGCTCAATGATAGTGGACCATAGAAAATTAGAAAAATGTTTCCTTGTCTGTTTCTGCGGTGACAGGTGCATGGTGGGCTCATAAAGCGCCTTGTATCATCAAATTGTGATTTGTAGCGTAATGGTGTGGGTGATCCAATTTCTACACTTTAGGCATCGTTCGAACACCATGTTTCTCTTTATGACCACAGTGTACCGTCTTCTGATGGCTGCTTCCAGCAGGACAACGCACTATGTCACAAAACTCAAATAATCTCAAACTGGTTTCTTGAACACGATGAGTTCACTGTCACCTCCACAGTCACCAGATCTCAATCCAACACAAACCCTCTGTGTTCCATGTCTGACAAATCTGTAGTGACTGTGTGATGCTGTCATATCAACATGGATCAAAAATTCTGTTTCCAGCACCTTGAGATCTGTATCTATAATCTATATGATGAAGAATTAAAGCAGTTATGAAGGTAAAGGTCATCCAATGTAATTACCCAATAAAAACTCTGGTGAGGGTAAATGGAAAGACTTTATTAAAGAAGACTACATTTAGTAAATGTAGTAGAACAGATATTATGTTAATTAGCTAACACAATATTAATATTAGACTAGGTGAGGTCTATTAGACCTTTTCACGATGACAATGACATGCAATTTTCCTATTTAAATGGCGGCATTTTCAAAATCTCAAAAAATTCTTAACCCTCTCAAGGCAGGCGTTGCTGATTTGCAACAGTTAAAAACTAACAACCGGATTACCCCACATACATATTTTATGAGGTTTTTTTACTCAGAAGTACCACTGCAGGACTTGGTTGTGCATTAGCAACAAAAAGTTTAATTTGAGCCTGAGAGGGTTAAATACTTTTAACCAGAGGAGTTGAGTTGAGTTAAAATATATATATGTAAGGAGGATGGATGGATGCACTAGAAAGAAAAGACAAAAAGGACTAATAGTTGGTGCCTTTGAGGACACCTCACCTTGAGCTGCTGCACAGCATCTGCTCAGTGTGCTGCAGACTTTGTTTATACAATAGGTGACAGGTGTGAATGGGTCCAGCAGAGTGACTGTGAAGCAGAGCATCACTGACGTGCAGCATGCTCATTCAACAGAACTTCTCTGGAAGAGAAAAGTGAATCATAACAGGAAAGTAAAATGAATGTCTCCATGCACCAGAAGCCTGCTTATTTTAAATTTATAGCCCACTCATCAAATATGTCACAAGCTTTTCATTAGTGTCACATGCTTCCTTTGTATGTGACCAACAACAGATACCCTTTCTTTGTTTTTGTTGAAGACCAAATAAAGATTTTTCTTAACTCAAAAGGGGTCAACGAGAGGTTAAAATCCAACCAAGACAATTGAACCTGCCTGGGATTTATGAAAGAAAATTCTCTCTCCCCAAAGGCAGGGAATATGTATGAGTTACCACATACTGTTTGCTGGTTGTTAGCTGTCCTAGCATCCACCGTTTTCAAGATATAATTTTCAAAACAGATCAAGCTGACTTAATTTTGGTGAAAACCAGCTTAATTAACTTAGAGCCCCCGAGAGCAGCCATTTGGCTTTTCTACCTTTAAAACCCGCCTTCCAGCCAAATGGCTGGTAGGCGTTTAGCTAGGCTTTAGCTTCAGCCAAGTGGAAGCTAAATTGTCTAGTCATTCATATGTAAATTAGGTTGTTACCTGAGAATTCTGGAGGGGAGTGGGGATGTGTGAATGAGGGGGTGGGGGAGCTGCTAAAAGCTGTCAACTTCCTTTTGTGTTCGTCTTGATGCATTCTCAATCATCCAGGGAAATAAATCTCCAAAAGTCACCAACTTGGAGTGGTTAGTTTCCTGAGCCTCAAGGAAACTTGGAGTGTTTCAGTTTGCCATCTTAGGGAGAAATCAACACACATGGGTGTATTTCCTTTGTTGCTGAGATTTATTGATAAAAACAGTACAAAAAACCAACCATTTGTACACATATTTACAAATAATAATAAAAAGTGAGTGAGTACATTTCAACATTTTCAGCAATCACTCACAATCCTGGCACTGCCATGGTATCTGTAGTCTGCAATAGTTACCTGAGCTCCCAATTTTTGTACAGAAGACGTGCAAAACATTTTGTACCTTACAGCAGTACCTTGCAGACAGTAAAGAATTTGTGGTAGACACTGTGGTATTATTTTAAGTGGTGGATTTTTGTGAATAGAGATCTTTTAGAGATCTAGTAGCTGCTTATATTAAAAAAAAAATCTGCATTTTTTATATACTTTAACATTTTAATATAAAGAGAAATGAATAACTATCTTAGATAAGGTCAGAAGTGTACTAAGTTGAAAGTGTCGTAATTAATCATATTCAAAGCCTTTATTACAAAGAATGAGTTTAATAACATGGAGGATTTTTGCAAGTAGGGGAAGTCTCCGAGTGATCAGGAGAGTTGGGAGTGGGGTAACGATGGAAAGTGGGCAGGCAAGTGGGTATTGTAAACAAAGTCTATTTCCTTATAGTTAGGTTCCAAGGAATGATGATCTAACAGGATCAAAGGGTCCAAACCAGCCAAGAAAATCCAGGAACTGTATTAAAGGGAAATTTGCTGGAAAAGGAGACGAAATAGCGAGGTGAGTTAGGCAACGAATGTACCACAAGCAACGATCTAGAGCATCCAGTCCTTGAGGGCCGGAGAACTTGACTTCATGGAGACGTACCTACCACTAACCCTACTCAAGTAAATTTAAGTAAATCTAAGTGTTTGGAAAAATGTACTTCCAAAAATACTTAAATTGCACTATGTTCATTCACTCATGAGCTGCTGTAACATGAATCAAATGGCTGAATTGCCTGGAGTCAAGTTCTAGAAGGTCTTGCTTGACACCGGCCCTCGAGAGGAGTTTGACACCTGTGATCTAGAGCCTGATGTTACTACTCAAGTATCTGCAGAATCTAGCGAATCTAGCGAATCTAGCGCATCACCCTCATGACAAGAGGAATAAAAACAAAGCAAGATGGAAGAAGGAAGGGAGGGAAGGAGAGAGGCCAGATGCTGCCAGGTCCATGACAGAAAGGCGATACTCCTGACACTGACTTACATTTTTAACTGCTTGGCAAATGACTCTACAGATGCTGGCACAACATCAGTATTTACAAGAGTAATGTGACTCCACAAGTCCTCAGCGTGATTATTTATCAGTTCTCACTGGTAACCTTGAAACTGGTGAGAAAATAAAATCAATCAACCATCCCTCTTACAGTAATTTTGCTTCATGCGCTTGTAAAATATCTAAGATTTACCAAGTGTGTAAGCATTAAACAACTCTTAAAACAGTCTTAATAATTTGGTTCTCTGTGCAAGAGACTTGTACAATCTATTATTTTCAAAACAAGATCAACAGACTTTGCAGTTTGCATTTAATGTCAGCTTTTGTTTCTTTCATTTGCTTTTCAGCCACAAATCACTTAGTGTGCCATAAAAATTACAACTTACTATTTTTCACGAGGCGGATTATGTGTGAGTCACATTTAAAATGTTTACTAAAACGCAGTGCCTCGGTAATGAAATCCAAGTACTCTCACTCCAACCTCCAGCGTGCCTAATGAAAATTCCATAGCAGTAATGCTATTAAATGAACTCAGTGTTTCACTCCCTCCAGCCTTAATCATGATTAATTAACTACTGTGGAACTAAATGCGGAGGTTTCAAACTTTGACAATTTAAACTAATTGGGTAATTGAATGCATCTTTAAGAAAATATACCAGTATACGTCCAGTCCAGTATACGAACCTTTGTTGCAGGTTTGCTGTAATTTATATAAAGCAGTTATATTTTTAGGGTGATGGCCTGGTGGTGCACTGATTAGCACACTCACCTCACAGCAAGAGGCTTCCTGGTTCAAACCTGTAGAACATTTCCTTTCTATGCACTTTTTTCTTTTCTTTGTTTTATCTTTGCCGCATGGGACTTGTCTGCGTACTCATTCCACAGTCCACTAAACTCTCCAGGTACTCTGGTTTCCTCCTACGGTCCATGTACTGTAGAAGGTTTTTGTAGGCCTACGTGACTGGGACTTTAGCAATCAGTGACACAGCAACCACCAGCACGGTAGTGCATTGGTTAGCACAGTCGGCCCACAGAAATAAGGATCAAACTTGTCCTTATCTGGGTTTCCTCGGGTACTGTAAGTATGCTGGGGATAATTAAGAGTTTTGGGATAAAATGATTGTCCGTTAACCTCTTAATATGTTAATTTTGTTTTTAATGACTAATTCAATATACATATGTGCTCTCACTCTTAATAGAGTAACCTCACCTTTATATGATTCAATTAATACACTATATGTGATCTCATCTTTAATATGCTAATTCTCAACATTTAAGTGCCACTCTGTGATTGGTGGACCAAGAAGACGGACAACAGTGGTTGGTTGCCTGAATGGAGAAAGATGGGCCATAACAAATGCACACAAAAGGTCCTGGAGTAAGTTGGCATAGTAGAGAGTGTCCCCCAGGGTGGAGAGAGTGGCAATTGGAGCAGACTTCAGTGGACGTGTAGCTGAAACGGAGAAGAGGAGAAGTGTAGAGGAATACGTAGAAATAATGTTGATGAGCCATCCCGTGAGGCTAGCTAAAGAAGAGCGGTGACAATCAGTGAGCAGCAATATGGCTCCATGCCAAGAAGCAGCACTACAGACATTTGCTTTGAGTGCTGACTGTTGTATAGAGACGGTCAGAAGGAGCTTCACTGTCTGTATCTTGTGGGAATCCAGAGGGTTGGTCTGATGGAGGATAGGGATAGGGTGAGCTGGAGGCAGATGATCCACTGTGGTGACCCATAAAGAGAGCAGCTGAAAGAAGAAGAAGCAACCGTGAACATAAATATTTTAGTATTACAGCGGGGAAAGAAGGTCCACAGGCGAGACAGCAAGAATCACTCAGAGTCCGCTCCACCGGCGATGGCTAAGGAGCTTACGTTTTGAAAGCATAAAAAAAGTTTTTACACAGAAATGGGATTAATTTCATCATACAGCAGAGAAGCATTGTAGTATAGAAATCGGAGCTCCTTTATATCTTCAGAAAAGTACCCAGGGAAGGAAAGAGTCACACATTTTCTGTGTGTTTTTGTTTTTGGCAGTTGTGCAGTACAGTGCCTGGTGGGCTTTGCTGATCTTTGCTTCTCAACTTGTTCTGTTTTGGATTATACTTTGCTTAAATCCTGCCTCCCCGCAAAAAATAAATAAATAAATAAATCTGTCAGGACTACTACAGTTGAAAGTACAAAAGCAGATTGTTATTTCTGTAGCAATTTATATTTGATACTATGGTTTTCTTTACATACAGAAATAAAAGAGGCAGTAGACATTTGACACAACATGAAAAGCTGGGGCTCAGGTGGAGGTGATGGTTTACAAAAAGACTAGGAGGTGCACACAAACTATAGGCATGCTAAAACAACTTATACAGCACAGTCTGTTGAGATTAACAGGATGAGTGGAAAGATGTCAGCGGAGCTATCCGCTGAGGTGGGCTGATCTGCCAGGATTACAGCTGAGCTCGTCTTTGCATTTTACCAGAAACATCTCGATGTTTCGATTTAAATGTTTTGGGACATGAGAAGCACCTTTACTGCTCTTTTTTTGGCTCTTTTTTAAGAAGATTTTTTGGAAACCAATTGCTAATTATTTTCTATGTGCAGCATACCCCAAGCTTGGAATTTTACAAGCACATGACAGTGTGTATGTGTGTGTGGAGTAGATCTGTTTGTCCCTCATGTACAGTGTGCACCTGTCTTATGAAATAAGACGTGCCAAGATTTTTCATTTTAACCAATATACCTCAATAGAGGAGAAAAATGGTGTCAGTTATAAAGATAGAGCTCAAAATTTAGGGAATGCCTTCCTCTATATATTTCACTCTCCACTGCAAGCTGGAAGAAAAAACAAGGGATCTGGAGCTGGGTAATATTGTTCCTATTCAGACTGTGTTTGAGACTAAACAATTTAGTTTCCAGTTGGACTACACTTTCTGCACCGCTCTATCTGTAGGCTGTGCAGCTGGAAACATTTCGACTTTGTTGTAATCCTTAAACCTTGTATAGTATAATTTTTAATCCTTTGTTTAGACTCTTTAGAATGATTCGGGCTCTTTAGTATAAAATGACTGATGAAAGTTTAAACAAAAGCAGCAAGGAGACACCACACAGGCTGTCAAAGATGTAAGAAAATTCAGAAAAATAAACTGATGATTAAGACTCTGTCAAATTAAAAAGTGTTTTGACCTAACTTAGTCTTCATAGGATACACTTACCACAGGCGTTTGTCAGGTTCAAGCCAAAATAGCACTTAGGGAACTCTGTGCCAGTATTTCAAACACTTCTCTGGACCTGGGCCACGTGTCGACACTTCTCCACTTTGATCATTTTCGTGCCAGGGCTCCGATGAGTACCCCGCTGTATTTGGTTGGCTTTGTGATGCGAATGACTAATTTTCTTTTCAACTTCAGGGAAGATGTCTTGCGGGACCAGTTCAAGCTGCTACAACTATACTATCTTCATTAAAGAGGCTGTTGCAGATGCGAGTGTAATTGACTGCTTGTGTCTTCCGTGTTATGTTAGTCATATACCATGCATGTCCCTTTGCCACCTACAATGAGACATTTACAAAAGCACACTATAGAACAAAAAAGAAAAAGAAAAGATTGAGATAAAAGATCCAACATATTTTTCTCAGCTCCTGCAGAAAGCAATCGAGATCTTGACACCACCGAATTCTCCACCCGCTGGCTGCACTTAGAAAATATGTCCATAAAAAAATATGAACACCATCTTTACAAAAGGGGAGTTCAACATCCACTGGGAGTGAGAGACCTTTTAGCAGATTTCAAATTTAACTAGCCTCATTTCTGGCAGGTCCTGTGGATTTCTGTGCAGTCTATAAATTTGTGCGAACTGTCATAAACTTAAACTTTGCAATTTATTGATGAAATCTTACTTTTCTTTCAGGTATATGAGACAATAATTGCCTATTTTCATTGCCTCCACTCTATTCATTTCCCATGTGGCTACAGGATTTTGATATTGTCCTTAATCTCACATGTTAAATCTGCAACAATGTGGCCATGCCATAGTCATAGTTTTTATCTTGACAGTTCAATGCAGGCCACTAATCAGCTAATGGTTATTAATCCTAGGACCCTCATAAATTGATCATTTTTAACGATCAGGCCAAGAAAACTATTGTTACATGTCACAATGTAATACTGACTAAATCAGTCAACTTGACTGACACACTTGACTTTTAGTTGAAATTTAATGTTTGCTTAAAAAGGCACCTTACAGCTAATAACTGTAATAAAGATACACTCCCCTACAAACTGGCCCTTTGTGAAAAAGTAATTGAGTTTAGAATCACTAGCCCCAACTGTCAGACCTGTTCAAGCAAAAGATCACTTCCAAGGTGAAATCCATTGCTGACCAAAAAGATCTTGATGATCTCCAAGACTTTTGGAAAAATATTGTGTGGACTGATGAGACAAAAGTTTACCTTTTTGGAAGATTTAAGGCCTGCTAAATCTGGTGTGACACTAATCCAGCATTTCATAAAAAGAACATCATACCAACAGTTAAACATGGTGGTGAAAGTGCAACTAACCGTAACTGATGGAACCATGATTTCTGCTCTCTCGAGTTATGCAGCAAGACAACAATCCAAATCACACCAGCAAGTCGACTTCTAACTGGCAAAAAAACCAAAGCAAAACACAAAACAAAAGTATCACAGAATCGATCTTAAATATGTTTGAGGTGTTTTGGAATGACCTTAAACAGAACATCAGATAGGCCACCAGTCTATCACAGACCTCCGACTGTATGTTCAACAGTGATGATATCTTTGCACTTGTTTTTTAAAGCATCACTCAGACCAGCTGTTTTAAAACATCCATTTCAGTTCTTACTGTGATTAATGTAGCAGTGGTTTGAAAAAAAATGCACAAACAGACACTTAACAGACACCAAAGCATTATTTTTACAGTACGTTTGAAATTGTATGTAGTAAGAAAGAGGGCAAAGTTTTGAGATAACATGTACTTAACAAGCCACAATACGCATTATAATCAAGTCTAGATGCATGTGGTGACAACAACGTTCTGCTCACAAGCACTCAAGCTACTATAAGCATTAAGTTGTAAGTACTGGCAATGACTCAGAATCAGCTATTAGCTGATAGCTTATCTGATGCTACTTGTCTGTGTAAGTGAGTGCATAGCAGTCTCTTTAGCTCAATGTTAAAGCAATTTGCATGTTTTTTTCTTCTATCTTGCAAAGTGTATTTTTGATGTAACAACAGATAATCATGTCATCATTACCAAAACACTTGTACTCAATCAAACACGCATAAACAAAGGTCTCATTTCCTCCCTTTTTTCTTTTATTCTGTCAATTCTCTTTGACTAGAGAATAGAGAGAGGCTATCATAGCTTTAATATTGAAACCATCCTAAATCCTCAGATTTAGTCTTTAAGCTGTCACGGAAAAAATGTGAAACCTAAAATGAATGCATTTGCTAAATACTAAAAAGAAGAGCCCAAGTGAGAAGGAATGAGTTAAAAGCCTAATTCAGCATCAGTTACGACTGTTAAACACATTCTTTGGGATTCCATTTGAAGAATGAGTAATTCCTAACTGAGTCATTAGAGGCCAAAACTGATATAAAATTTACATATTTATACAATAATGCAGCAGAATTTATTTCATCATAATGTAACGACCGTATACGTGCACAGTTGGACAATCTGTGTTTTGTGGATGTAATACATTGCATTAATTCGTAATGACCTCTTAGGCTGAGTATGGGAGTTTTGGCAGTGTACAACTCCAAGTTTTGAAGTCTTAGAAAACCACTATCCTCCTCCATAAATTACCCTGCAGTACTGCTGTATCTCAGCTTCATGCATCGGTAAAGAGCTAAAACTTGCAGAAAGTTGTCCAAATAAAGTGCTAATTAAAACATCAAGTCCTGGCATTTCTGCATATCCTTACTCTATTTTAACCATGGCAACCCAAGGTTCTTCTCATGCTATCTGGCTTTAAAAAGAAAACATTCTCACTTTTGTGTGTGGAGGAAATGCTGGTTTGCATTTTGTAGTAGTTAAAGCTTTCCCTTTGATGCTGCTGACCAGTGGATCAACTATTATTCTAGACAGGATGTTAAGATAGACCCAGTCTGTAAAATTTTAACTTTACAAAAGAAGCTGTAAGAACGTCAGGTGAATACATTTCTTTTTAGCTCGAGGACTGAAAGTGCACAGGCCCTACTGGGTCTGCTCCTGTTTTTGTTATTATTTATAAAAATGTAAATTATTGCTTATTTGAAGGCTTAAAATGAGTTTTAAAAAGTGAGAAAGAGAAGAACTCCAAAAATTTTGCACGAGTCAGGTCTGGTGTAAATGTACATATTCTATGGGTGTCACACATATCTGGAGCAAAGTAGCGCTGCTTGTCTTTATATATATATATATATATATATCTATATAGATATAGATAAAGATATATACATATATAGATATATATCTATCTATATATCTATATATATCTATATATATATATATCTATATGTACGTATGTATGTATGTATATGTGTATATATATGTATATATGTGTGTATATATGAGCCAAACCGGTGCTATCAAACCAGTTTGGCTCATTTTGTTCCATTTGAAATGGAATTAAAAATTCATTTTTTGTATTAACGAGCAACGTAAACATCCAAAATCTAACATTCACTGTCATTAAAATATAAGACAAAACAGGCTTCAAAGGAATTTATAATTGAAATTTGAAAGAAAGAATGTGTTATCTTTTAAGAATGACTGTAGGAGGAGTGAGACCTTCACATTATTGTCTTTTAAGAGTTCATAAAAGACTTGTATTAGTAGTGATAGTAAATCAGTAAAAATGAATGATTTAACGCTTCTTTACAGCTATTGTGAATGGCCTATGAATTAATCAGCATTCATCAATAAATTAACAATAGGCATCTTAAGCACATTTGTGTTGTTTTAGAGGATAATTTATAATTCATGGAGTTTTTTTGGGAGTATGTAAATTATAGATGTAATTTTAATTCACTGCCAGATCAACACCTTGACTCTAGGATTTCAAGTGAATGATAAAGGCCTTTAGTCTACTCTCTACTCTTCTCTTGAAAGCCATCTTCTAGTTAACTTCAAAAACTTTAAAAATTTCAAAAAACCTCAAACTGTAGAAATGTCACTTTAGCCAACGACTGAGGACAGAAAATTGTAATTCAATTGATTTTAAGTTGACTCAGTCTCATCTCATAGATTTGTGTCTGAACTTTCTGGACCCCCAGAAAGGGTAGAATACATTAGGATTCATGATGGTGGATAAATAGCGATTGTGTTGAGCATGTGTGCATGTTTTAGTGTCCAAGATGAGAATGAATGATGGCAGGCAAATGATTGGACATTACTGGTGTTTTGTTTTCATTTGCTCTAATGGATTGAAAAGGCCCAGTTTGCATACACACATACAGACTTGAGCCCCAGTCAAAATGCCAGATTTATTTAGCCTTCATTAGCTGCAAATACCCTTCCAAGAGATGTGATTCAACATGTTGGAGAACTGTGGGTGGGTGAATGGCTTTTTTGATAAGCAAGGAAGTGAGACAAGTCAGAAAAAAAATTTCATTTGGCAATGTGATGAGTGTGAGTACGTTGATAATGAAGCAGAAAATGATGATGAAAAATTATATTTATATATTTTATAGATCCCAGAAAACTTTTTTAGTCCGAGCTTGCTTTAATATGAAACATGTCACAGTAAAAGACAATTTACAGAAAGGAGCAACCAGTCCTATTAAACAGTCCCTTTCAAAAAAGATCAGTCTAAACCAATAGTCCACAGCTTTAAAACCACTGACTAGTGTGCTTCAAAAGCTTGAATGCAATCTTCTGCTGCATGGTCTTACTGTAAAGCCTTGTGACTAGACACACCCTAATACATACCCTGCTTTACACTGGATTATACTCTAGATGGCGCCATCATTTACAAAATATGTATCATATTGTATTCAGTAAGACTAGAAATTGATGTCATGGATTAAAGGAGGAGTTGGGTGTTGATAGACTGTGCAGGCTAAATTCATCTTACAATCACATGAGACAGTGACTGCCGGTCATTAGAAGGGATGCCAGTGTGGAATTTACCTTGCAGACCTGCAGCTTATGTGGCTCTTTACTGTATGTGCAGCATGCAGAGAAGGAAAGGCCTACACAGCTGATGTTTCAGGTCTCTTTTGAAAAACAAAAACCACTAAACCTTGAGTTGTGTGCTGTGAATTAAGATTCATGGGTTACTGAGCTATACTGAGCTTAAAGTCAGAGTTTTCTGTGACTCTTTTTATCCAAAATCACCATGGTAACTTACACTGATTATACAACCTGTTTGGAAGCAGGTTATGCTCAGAGCTTGGTTTAAAATCAGCTGAAAGGACCACATTTTCACTATTTACAGCATGTTTGAACTGCAATATTGGGAAACACATTTTTTTATGTGTAAGCTGTTAAGTCATATATTACTAGAATTATTAATGAAGACCAGCTGTGAAGTTCGAGCCGCACAATCTATGCATTGCATTGTCAAAGTAATTTACAGTATTATAGGCATTACACTGCTGGAATTCGAACACAGTGATCCCTGTTCTGTCTCCTTTTGTTAGACTATAGGACGGCATGCTTTAATATTTTAATGTATTCACTATAAAGCCACCTTAGAAATGGCACAGAGAGCACAATCAATGTTAAAATAGGCCAATTTACTCAAATTATAATGTTTATTTTATCACTCTGGCCACTAATTCCTAAGATTAACAGTTGTCTGTGTCTTTAATCCTGTCACGCCCCTTTTTTTAATTTGCAAAGATGTTGAAATTTCTGTTCTCTCTAAAGTTTTATCATCATCATCATCAGGTGATAACTCTGACTAGAGTGGGTGGCGCTCACAGGCATCATTTTGTGTTGAAGAGGAGTCACGCAACCTGTAAAACACCTCAGACCTAAGTTGGTGTTTTGAGGTCTTAGAAAACATCACAGACAGGTGTGTTTACTAATTGTGTATTTTGAATAATAATATAATAAATAATAAGAATAATGATAATAGCTATTATGATTAATATTATTTCTTATAATAATAGTTATTACTACAACCATAATAAATTATTATTATTACTTTATTATTGTTATTATTACTAACAAATATAGGGAACAGATATACATACACTATGTGGTTTAGAGCTATGATACATTATATTGTGACCCAACATTATTATCTGTCATGACATACTATATTCAACTGAACTGTCAAATGTACAAATATAAATAACTGTGGCATTTGTATAAAATATTTGTATATGCCATAAAGATGTTGCCACTCATAGTGCCCAAGTGCCTCAGGATTGGTCCACTCATCTAGACAGCAAACAAATACCCATATGATATGACTATTGTAGTATCATCATAGTCATATAGTATAGATAAATAGTATACTGATGATGATGATGATGATGATGATAATAATAATAATAATAATAATTATTATTATTATTATTATTATTATTATTATTATTATTATTATTATTATGTTGCTCTCCGATGCATCCATCGGAGTGTGAATGTGTATGACTGTTAGATACTCAGCATTTAAACTTAGAAGAAGTGATTGGGTTAATGAATTAGTTATATAAAGCGCTTTGAGTGCTCAGACAGAGTAGAAAAGCGTATATAAGAACCAGTCCATTTACAATAGTTTGGTAAAGACTGAAAGACTGAGGAGAAGAGTTGCTCAGTTCATCATGACAGGTCCATTGCAATCATGCTTTATAGGCTTTTGTTGTTGTTTTGCTTTCCTTATTTATTTATTTATTTTTGGAAGATGGATCCTTTTATCCATTTCCTCTTAAATTTCCATGTCTCTGTCTCATGTGTGTGTGTGCTGTCTTCATCCATTTTCTGTACTTTTTTTGTGTATTTTTAGTTGTTTTACAGTATATCTTGTTTGCCTCTTTTTCTCATCTATCTGAATGCCCGCCCCATATTTATGGTCCAGGCTTTGTCTTGGTGCTATTTTCTTACCTGTTTTCCTTCCTTGTTGCCGTTCTGTTAAAGGCCTTTTGTGTTTCAGGGTTTTTTTTCTGATTTTTCGGTAGTTTTGTTTGTTGTTACCAACTTCTTTTGGTAACTTTTTTTTCTTTCATTAATATGTTTCACTAAAGTTCTTATTACTTTTATGTAACCTGCCAGACTCCTGTTTTCACTTTCGCTCACAGCCATTCTCTCAGTATTCTTTAGTGATGATGTGTGACTCATTGAGTAGGCCTGCTGAGCATTTTTGTTAATGTTTTTTTTTATGTGCAAGGTACTGTACATTGTAAATGGGTAAATATAGCAGAAAACACAAGGTTCACAGAAACTGAAACATTTTTGGTTACTAAATGTACGGCCCTGTGAAAAATATCTGTCTTCATATGCATATGAACTTGAGTGACATCCCATTCTTAATCCATAGGGTTTAAAATGATGTCAGCCCACCCTTTCCCTTTGCAGCTTGAACCTTTCTGCGATAGTTTTCCACAAGGTTTAAGAGTGTTCATGGGAATTTTGACCATTTTTCAAAAAGCACATTTGTGAGATCAGACACTGATGTCGGATGAGAAGGCCTGGCTCGCAGTCTCCACTCTAATCCTTCCCAAAGGTGTTCTGTCGGGTTGAGGTCAGGACTCTATGCAGGCCAGTCATGTTCTTCCACACCAAACTCGCTCAAGCATGACTTACTTTGTACACTGGTGTCCAGTCATGTTGGAACAGGAAGGTGTTGCCTACCACAAATTTGGAAGCATGAAATTATCCAAAATGACTTGGTGTGCTGAAGAATTGAGAATTCCTTTCACTGGAAATAAGGGGTGAAGCCAACTACTGAAAAACCCCCCCTCCACCAAACTTTACACTTCACACAATGCAGTCAGAGTACCGTTCCCCTGGCAACTGCCAAACCCAGACTCATCCATCAGATTTCTATACGGGCAAGTGTGAAAAATCACTTGAGAGAACACGTGCCCACTGCTTTACACCACTGCATCCAAAACTTTGCATTGCGCTGGATGATGTAAAGCTAAAGGATTCAGCTGTTTCCATGGAAACCCATTCCATGAAGCTCTTTACACACTGCTCTTGAGCTAATCTGAAGGCCACATGAATTTTGGAGGTTTGTAGTGCAGTTGCTACTGTTTCCAACCGATTCCACTCTGTTGAAATACCACATTCCACAAAACTGTGGAATATTTAGCAGTGAGGAAATCCCGTCACTGTACCACACTGGGATTCACTCAGCTCCAGAAAGTGTTTTTAGAAGCGGTCTGCATGACCAGCTGCTGGATTTTCTTCACTTGTAGCCACAAAAGTGATTGGAACACATGAATTCAATGATATGGATGTTTGAGTGAATCTTTTAGCAACACAGTGCGTTTTTGTCTTCTGTATTAACATTTTTCAATGATCTGAAATACGTGTGGCATTCATAGCATTGTAACTAACAAGTGAGTGGGAACTGAAAAAATTAGAATAACAGTCTCAAAACATCTAAAGGGATTGTTACATATTGGATGCAAATATTTCCATGGCAGATGCATCAACATTAACATGCTGTATGTGATGATGACACACTTATGGGATTATTGCCTCGTCAGAAGACGCTGATCCCTGAAGCCTCTCACAGTGCAGGATGGCTTAGGGTCATCAGGTCCACATTTTTCTTCATTAGAAAGAAAATTTTTAAGCTTAATTGGCAAGTCATCTCATTTGTATTCATAAGCATATATAAGTAATCATATGCATTGATTTTTTTATACACTGACATACTTATGATCCATCACTCAAGGGCGATCGTGGCTCAAAGAGTTGGGTGTTTGTCTTGTAACCGGCTCGGACAGTCTTGGTCGTTGTTTCCTTGGACAAGATACTTCACCTACCGCCTACTGGTGTTGGCCAGAGGGGCTGATGGCACGATATGGCAGCCTCGCTCCTGTCAGTCTGCCCCAGGGCAGCTGTGGCTACAACTGTAGCTTGCCTCCACCAGTGTATGAATGTGAGAGTGAATGAATAGTGGAATTGTAAAGCGCTTTGAGGGCCCCGAAAAGCGCTATATAAATGCAATCCATTATTATTATTATTATTATTATTATGACTCGGCAGGTTGCGTGTACTAGAAATTAAAAACAAATGAAAATCACAAGTGGCTCTTAAAAGCATATTGGACGCTTGGTATTAGGGTTGTAGTGGTGCAGCAGTGTGAGGACAGTATATAGTCCCCCTCAGTGGTTTTCATGACAGAACAGGAAGTGCCCGCTGAGGCAGTTAAGAAAAATGCATGTTGAGGACATGGTAATAGAACAAATTAACCTCACGCAGAATATCTCGAGGCTTTTCCAGAATTATTATTTTCTGCTCTCAGACTCAGAATAAAAGCCTCAATGGGGCATTTGCACATTCAAGGCACTGCGAGAATCAAATGTCACCAGTTTATTAAGTCATAGTGAGATAAGCATGCTGGCAAATGAAAATGTTAGACCCCAAAGTGAATTGCCTCTTTGAAAGGGAGCTTAAACTGAATCTTTGGTATCATAGCGAGCCAAAAGATAATTTTCCAATAAAAGGGGACAATTCGTACAACTCCTTGTTTCAATCAAACATGCTCACCTCGGTATCAGACACACTCTGTGGAAATATGAGAAGACAGAGGCGTCCTAGAACATACAAAATAAAATTCTCCAGAGGGACAGAGAGCGCACAGGCAACCCGCTGTCACATCATCTCAGTGAATTACACTTATATTCAAATTATTACATGCAAGTGGGGATTTGATTTAGATTCACGTTATCTGTGACAAGCAGACACGGGACTGATCTGTTGCCTTGACTCAAAGGTGGACAATTATGAAACAAATCCACAAAAACCTGGTATTACATGTGGAAATACAGACAGTGACACACAATTGTTTGTAGTTGAATACTTGCTCCTGGTTGGTGCATTTTTTTCTATTTCTTTTTAGATTTAAAAGGGTTGTATTGAAATGCATTTTTTCATTTCAACACAACCCTGTATTTCATTTCAATACAGCTGTTTCCCCTCTCTGTCTTCATGTCTGAGTTTAACTTCTTTTCCCTTCACCTTGTGAGGCATCTCAACACTTTCACTGTGAAAACAACTCCGTCAATGGCAACCTTGGCAACTTAATTAAAGAAAAAAGACAAGAAAAGACTTTTGTATTTTTATTTTACTTTCTGAGAACACCACAAGTTCACTGTGAGAAAAAAATAAGAAGTGTAAGATGGATAGGAACTTCTAAATCATTCATTTTTTTAAGGCGAATGGCTCTATAGTGTTTTATACATTCTGCTAACATGCAACAGATGTCGGGAGGAGACTCAAATCCCTTGGGGGGGGGGGGGTTCAAAGGAAAGATCTTAAGCCATCTAGTCTTAAAATCTGCCAGAACAATCATTCAGAGCTACCTGCTCTGGTGACCCTGTGTGAATAAGGGAGCAGATGAAAGTCACTTTACTATTAAGGTGGATATTTGGTGAAAGGTTTTGTCATTCAGAGAAAATTACAGGATAGTCAGAAAACTCAAATGTTAAAACTGTGGGTATCATGACCTCGCGGGTCCATGATTTTAAACCACTGAGTTAATGAATAAAACTTCATAAAATTACCTCAACTGCCTCAAAACTGCTGATACAGTTTGCCATCAGCAAAAGTTTAAAACAAAAAAAAAAAAAACAAACAAACTAAATGAATGTAAAATGAAGTTAAGATTTAACACTGGTGTCTGCAAAGCTGGAGGACCTACGATGAAATCGCACTTTAGCCTTTTTAATGCCTATTTCACAGATGAGGTTTAAAGGCTGTTAAAAAGGCTAAGACACAATAAGATACTTGCTTTCCTTTATTTTGGACTCTATCACAGCACAAACAACACACATTATACCGTAAGACCAGGTTAAAGAGAGATGCAACAAGTAAAATATTTCCAGTATTTCTTGCCAAAATTGTAGATGGGTGAAAAAAGGGTTCATGGTTCAACGGCCTTGGAATAATTAATGCAAAAACTAAAAGTGTTCTAAAACATAAAATGTAATTGCAGATCTTACATGGGGATTTTTCACTAAATCTGCATCTTTTTAACAGCTCTTACATACAGATATGGCGCACTGCCATACCTCTGCAGCCTTTCAAAGATTTACTGCTTACATATCCCAGGAGATTAGAAAGAGGCTTTGTGTTCCTGTGTGTATTGGAACAATGTCTAGATCACACAAAGAGGGCAGCTATGCAGCTATAAAGAAAGGATGAGTCAGTGGATGTCCACCTCAAGCAAGAGATTCAATAGAGAGAAAATCTCAGTGCCGAGATACAATCTGAAAAGCCCCACATATTCCTTGGTTCCAGGGTCTTTTCAAATCCAGTGTAAATTCCTCAATGAGTTGGTATAAAAGGAAAAGAAAGCTAGAACCAGCTAATAAGACATCAGCGAATTCCTCTATGTATCAGAGGCCTTCGTGTCACGGACCCAGGGTTTCCTGGACTGTTTGTTGTGGCCTCTCCTTCGCTCCTCATCTCCAGGACGGAGTCTGGCTTTGGTTCCCGCCTCTGTGTTCATCTGTGGAACGATCTCACCTGTCGCGGATGATTACTCACTATCCATCCATCATCACTGACTGCCCCACCTGCTGCTACTTAAGATGAGACCATCGTCCTCATCAAGCATCACCTGTGACGTCCCCACAGGTACATTTTATCCACAGTTAGTGCACTCTGGTTCACTCCCAGCAGCTACAAACACAATACATTTTGGCACAATACATCCACCATCATCAAAGCTGAAAAACATATATATTGACTTTACAGTAAACAAAATCAAGTTAATAACTTATAATCTAATAGAGCTTACATCAGTCTAGTCACTCCTATCTGCCCACTCTCCATCAGCTCTAAACATGCCTCTAAACATTTACCTTTTGAACCCTTAAAGGCTTAAAACTCTTTTGCTCATTAAACTTTTACATAGAATATATCCCCCAGAAATCCAAACACTATACACTAATTCATAGTCTTATTTCACACCTTAACTAAAGAATACTACGTATTTTGACCTGGTCCAATAAAGCAAGGATTGGATGTGAAAAACCCCAAATTTCATATTAAAAAAAGACACCATCTAACTCTTTGAAACTTTTTAAACTTCTTCGTGTCAAAGCAACTACATGTTAAGTATTTGTCAAGTGAAAGTTGTCACTGCTTCAGGGTTAAACTGAAGAATAGCAGCTATGTGTGGAATGTTAAACAGCCAAAGCTACAAATTAATTCAAGAAAGATCAAAGTAATGCCAGAAAAGACAAATCAGTAAACCTTGTATCTGGAGGCAATGAAAGCTACAGAGCTGCATGTAAATGATCCATATCTAGTTTAAGAAATGTGACAAAAAAAAAAGCTCTCTCTGCACATGCTACTGTAAAGACGAATAAATATCACTGTGATGGACCGAGTTGAAAAACAGGAGGAGTCCCAGGAATTATTAGAAAAATATAGTTTCCATTTATTTAACCCCCAAAAATTAGATTTACAAGACTAATAAATGTTGCGCTCATAAAAGAGGTCAAAGAAACAAAACTGAACTCAGGCACAGACTGCAACCTTAACAAACAAAATGACTGCCCAAACATACATAATTGACCTAAACATGAAATGACATACAAGGGTATATATAATGGCTGATCAGACCATTGTGACACATGAGGGGTAACAAACAAAACACAATCCTAAATCACAAACGATGCAGTACAATCTAGTTTGTTAATAAACTAAACACTAAAGAAGAAAATCAAAAAAACCCATTAAACCCTAAACTCAAATATTTAATTAAATACAAATACTTTGTTTTTAAAGTAAAGAAAACACACATTCCCCCCTTCAGCAGGAAGTGGTGGTGTGGTCCAATTATCTTCCTTTGTATTTAATGGTTTCAAACCCTGGCTACCATCTTTTGTCCAGCAACTCCCAGTGATGATGGCAGGTAAGAAATAAAAAGACAAAGGTTAGTCAGAAAGCAAAGAAATGAAGTAGTATGAATACATAAGTAAACTAAATGTGCGCGCTTACAAATAGAACAAATGTATCCAAACCAATCAATGAAGTTATTGGGAACTAAAATGTATTACTATGTTCAAAATGAAGAATGAAAATACAAAAGTTACCGACTTTAGAGTGTGGCCACGGGTTTGGCCATCACAATCACTAAATATCCTCAGTGTAAATGCAAATGAACTATTAGTGCCCCAACTAAACATCATTTCCTCTTTAATCACGTATGACCCGCTGAGGTTTGAGATAATAAATACATGTAGCGAGATTTTTATCAGCTCTCTGCATTGCTAATTGGCACTAATGTAATTAGTCTTGGGTGTCACACAGACACACTACCACACACTCATATGGTGCTAATAACTGTCGAAGTGCTAGAAAAACGACATGAACACACATGGCTACAAACACACACGCACACCTGCAGTCGGCGAGCATGCCAGCACCCATAATTGAGATTGATTTTTTTGTGAAGCAAGGACACTCACAAGCTCAAACAGATATGTATACACACACACACACACAGGTGAAGCACACAAGGGCCTGCCCTGACAGCCTCCATTACCCCGCAACATGCATCTCCCTGAACTTGCTTCCTTGTGCCGCTCCCAATCTGAAACACTGTATAGGGCTTTGGAGTTGACGTCACGCCGCAGTGCATTGTGGGATTGCGGCGCCATGTCAGTAGGCCAGAAAGCAAAACAAGCGCGCAGTGTTGGAGTGTTGGAATCGGGACTGCCAGAACCATGCTCAAAATCAGCGCAAAAGACAAAGGGCTGTATCGCGACCGATTGCGCCCAGACGCTGTGATGCATTGGTAATGTGGACCCGTATGAAAAAAGGAAGTGGAGTGGAAACCCAGCCGACCACTGTGACCTCGTTGTGTGGACACAGAGAGACCTTGCTGTGATACGCATCTTCCCTGATGTGGATTTCTGGGAACCGCGTTTAAAGCAAGCACAAGACTTCTTTCTTAAAGTGTGCCTTCCTGAACTTGTTGGGAAATACTTCTCCAAACAATGTGTTGCTCTAAACAGCCTGTAATGTTTCATTTTGTGTCAGCCAATACTATGTCCCCTGGTAACAGCTTTTGAAGAACGCCACATTTCTCTGTGATTTATCTGATGCACCCCCCCCCATCCCCTGGAAATGAAAGAAATAGCTCCATGGGGTGTAATCCCGATGAGGTATTTATGGTGTGTGTACCTTTATAATGAGAGTATGTTTGTGCACGTGCCTTTAAATTAGAGGGTCTTTCTGTTCGAATCTCAAAACAGTCAACAATGATGGCTACTCATTTTCCAGAAGTTTCAGTAAACTGTGAAGGCATTGTGGCCTGCAGACAGTGCCTCTCAGGCCAGTGCACCAGTGCTCCTAAGCGGGCATACAAAACATCAATGGTATCGGCGAAGACAGACGACAGTGTTTTATGGGACACATCGAATAGATGACAAAGATGCTGGACTGGAAGATCAAGTCTCAGACGCATTAGTGTGATTAAGAGCATTAGGAAACCTGTCAGTTTCTTCGATATTGGCAGGAAATCTTTGACAGTGTTGAAGAGGGACATTAAGACAGCATAACAATGTAGTCCAGTGTAATATCTTACTTTTTCGGTATCATCCTTTAAGAAATGTTTATTCAGCTCTGTCTTTTGCAACTATGATCGAAGCAGTCTGTTCTCCAACAGCCGGTTTATTTCTGCTCTGCCCTGTTCATTGCACACACAATCCTTCGTCTGCCCTTTAGCTTCCGTGACGCTGTCTGTCCGATCACCACTGTCCACATTTGCAGCTGGTACCTCAACCTCCACTTGTCCAACACAACGGCTGTCCACTGCCTCCATGACATTGTGATTTTGTTGTTGGTGTTCTGTCAGATCTTCATCGATCACTTCTGCACAGGGCACACCTTCAGACTCTGCATCTGCATAAAAAAAGCCTGTAAGATAAAATTAGTGCATACACATAAGGTAAATGTACACCAATATTCCAATGACGGATGTATGATTCATCTGGAAGTTATGTGCGGATTAGTGTACACTGATAGCAATTTAGCATGTTTTTTTTTGGGGGGGGGGTGTACCTCCGATGGGTGCTCTTTTTCGCTTCCATTGCATACGCCTTGCGTGCCGGTCCGAGTCTGATACAGGTATGTCATCGTGCCCCATGTGCAGTGTTGGTGCCCAGTCTGGATTTGTTACATCCATTTCATATGCTGGTTTGCCTGCAATAATGCCAGTCAACATGACGTGGTTCTGCAGCATCACACATTAGCATGTTTTATCTCATTATCTATGACCTCAGCGCATTGAAAATAACACTAAAAGCATTTTAAGAGTGATATGAATTAATTTAGAACTCACCAGAAATAAAATGCCGTGAGCAAACCAACAAAAAGCGGGGGATTGCAGAGAACTCGATATCTACTTATCTCACCACTGCAATCCAAGCCTGACATATTTGTTTAGTAATATCGGATACATGGGATCCCTCACGTTGCCTCCAGGATGGAAAACGATGAAAAGAGAGCCCGTTATCCAGCTTCTTGCCTTCACGATCGTGTGATCTAACGTTGCAACCGACAACACAACACGTACGAACCATAGCTGAAGCTGTATCCTTGTGTCTGGCCTACTGTCATGGCGGAAGGGGGCGTGGCCCACCTCCCGTGACATCACGCTCCAAAGCCCTATTAATGTGTCTGCTAAATTATTTATGACAAACAATGAAAGATGAAGGATCTCCATTCACAAAACAGAGCTCTTGGTGCAGACAAACATGTTATCAGGTTAATCTCCAAAAGTTGAATCTGTTCAACTTGTGACTGAAGAAGTCACTTGGATGAGTGACAAAACGTTTCTCCCACAAAAAACGCTACGTCCAGATGAACAGAATCAACTTTTGGAGATTTACTTTCCTGGGGCCCGTTCTTCGTACCTCGCTAAGTAGGTTAGCTGGATTTGATTGTTGACGATTTCGCGTGATCTTGGATCGTTCGGTTCCCCGAAGCTCATCCGGGACTTGCTGCCATAGCAACAGAGCCGTAAGCGTAAACCTGCTCGGGAGCAGGTTTACTTTATGTAAACAGGATTAGATCGCGGCCACGCAGGTATGTCCGCTTCATTTATACGAAAGCAACAGCGATATTCCACCACTGTTTCACCATAAATAAATAACATCAATGTAACTAAAGATAATGCAGCACTTGATCCATTTATTGATTTCACACAGATACATACAGGTCATTTCCTAAAAAAGGGAAATGTACTATTAACATTCTATTACATGTATGTGATTATTACAGATGTAATTCATATTTCAGAGTAGTAATTGGAAATTACTTCGTGTAATCAAGATGGGAGACCACGGCTATAAAAGCGAAGGTGGATTTGGGAAGCTGTCGCAGCCATGTCCTGTCCGTATACGCGAGCAGCCCATTGCGGAAGGTGCAAGATTGATAAGGAGAGTCCTCAGAATTCAGCGTATATTGCGGGATAGACAGGATCCTTTAGCTCAGCGCGACAGTGTGCTCATTGAGAGATATCGATATTCCCGTGAGGGTATTATTTACTTAACCAACTTGTTGACGAGGGGGTGCAGGACCACCACCTGTCTTTTTTTCTCTGCCCTTTTCTTGGTTGCTGTTATGAACAAACAACAGATTATTTCAGGGTCTCTTTCCAAGAGACGAAAAGCAATATAAGTGATAAATATTACCATTCTGTAGAATATTCTTATATTTCACTTTTACTTGTTCCCATGTTCTAGTGGGTCCTGTTGTGGCTCTAATGTGAAGGGGATATAATATAACATAATATAATATAATGTAATATAATATTGGATAATATAGTGTAATATAATAAATTTACCCTACCGCCTACTGGTGTTGGCCAGAGGGGCCGATGGCGCGATATGGCAGCCTGGCTTCTGTCAGTCTGCCCCAGGGCAGCTGTGGCTACAACCGTAGCTGCCTCCACCAGTGTGTGAATGTGAGAGTGACTGAATAGTGGCATTGTAAAGCGCTTTGGGTGCCTTGAAAAGCGCTATATAAATCCACTCCATTATTATTGTTATTATTAAATTACTTACGAGTTTAATTTGTCAGCAACTTTCTGCCAGCCCTCTCTCCTTGCTTTTGCAGCCTTTGCAGTGTTCCCTTGCGTTCTGATTAAACTCTGAAACTCCTGAAATCCCTCACTCAAGAGTTCTTGCTCTGCTGCCGAAAAATACCGAGCGCGCTCCTTCGACATTTTCGCCGACCAATCAGAGGGTTGCCGATCAATGTTTCTACTATCGATGCGTAGCCCCTTTTACGACACCCAGTGATCTCACATTACTTCATCCAGCTGTACTAATCGTCAACAGCAGGTGTGTTCGGAGAACCGGATTAGCGAGCTCACAGGTTAGCGCGATTTGGTCTTGGATGTGTCATTTGATCTTGGATGTAGTAAGCGACGTACGAAGAACGGGCCCCTGAATGATTGAGAATGCATCAAGACGTTATCAGGTTAAGAAAAATCAAAATAAAGTGGAACCCCAACTTACGAATACCCCATTTAATGAAAAATTCAAGTTACAAAGGCAATAAGAAAAAGAAAAAGAAAAGAATTAAAAAAATTTAGCAGAAAGTTAGCTCGCTAGTTTCCACCTACACATGATATAGCATGTTCTTACTGAGAGATTTCTGAAAAAATTAAAACGTACAGCTCTGCTATCACTTCCAACATAAATGAAGACAGGAAAATAAACAGCAGTGACGTTTGTTGAGTTACTGAAATTTGGCTAGCTGGTATATAATGATGTGCTACGTGATCACTAGCGACATAGCTATGTTAGCATAACATAAACACAGTGAAGCTGGAGGATGATTTCCACTCGATAAAAGTTAACGCGAGGGTTCTCGATGGTTATGGACAAATGCAATTGCATGGCAGGATGCTGTAAACGGACCGAACTTCAGCCAGGAGAACAACGAAGATAATCCATCCACAATACGAGGTTAGTCATTAATATACTGAAACAACACGGAAACAGAGCAGCTGCGAGAGAATTCAGCATTACTCAATCAATGGTACGGAAGTGGAGAATGCAAGAAGAATGAGTTGAGTAAAGTTTGACTTATCTGTTTGATTTCGCTTAATGCGCCTTATAATCCGGTGCACCTTATGTATGAAAACAGACCCGTTTATTGATAGTGCGCCTTGTAATCCTGTGCGCCTTATGGTCTGAAAAATATGGTACATAGGGACTAAAGAATTTAATGTGATAAAGTTGTGTTGTTACTGAGGATGTGACAATAAAGTTTTGCCATTTCCCTTATTAAAAAGAAAAACAAAAGCAATTTATTTAAATCTGGCTCATTTCCCTTTTAATGTTGTCTCCACTCGCTGTGCTTCAATCCTGATACTTTGAACTAATAAAGTTAGCTTATGAAGGGGAGAGCAGTGAGTCATGGTTTATGAGATGAATCATCATCAATTTGGTAAATCGGAACACATTTTAAAAGCACCTGAATCAGTGTAAGTTTGACTTTCCACAATAATGAGTTGATATGATAAAACACACCTTTCAGCTCTTCATGTATTTTGAAAATGGTTTTTTGCAGACCTGGAATGTAAATGTGCCCATCTCTAAAGTGCTTTGGGTCAACTTCTGTTGTTTAAATGTACTACATAAAAACAAAAGTCCTAACAGTCAACATAAAAAGGTTATTATATTCAAACATAATATATTCATAGTTCATATTTGGATTTTTTTTAACATTTACAATACAATCATTTATTTAACACAATTTAGTGGGCTGAATATAGTGTCTAAATGTTTGAATGTGGTCTGTAAGTAATGAGTCTGTTAAAAATAACAGTTATGATGACAATTAACACTTTACATAAACTAACACTGAAGAGTGGACATCAGTTATGACTTAAACTTTCAGACCTAGCAGGTAATTCTTTGACAGTCTTAAACAGAGCTTCCCAAAGTGTGGGGCCCTCCCCGTAGGGGGGCACAGAGCTGTTGCTCTGAAAAGGGAAAAGGGAAAAAAAAAAAACGGTTGGACACTGCTAGCACGGGGCACCTACACAAACGCAAAGCAGGAGATGAAGTATAGCTGAATATGTTTCCAAACCAACTTCATATGGTGAAGCATATCTTCCCTTTGGCTTCACCTGCACAAGTGCCAGGTAGGTCTCCCCTGCAGAATTGGTTTTCCCTTCGTTGGGAGCAGCGCTGGGCTCTTCAAATCACGGACAAACAGTATCCCACATTCTTGATTTTTAGTTCACAAACACTTGTTGTAATGACTAACTACTCCTGACATTTTGGAGATGTTAGCTCTTTATACAGTAAAGTTACAGTGGGATACAAATAATATCAGGCTGATCCTGCCACGATTTGTTCCCCGGTTCAAATCACGGACAAACAGTATCCCACAGTTGTTTATGTTTTTAGAACCCATTTTGCACAGAGAGATTTTTTGAAAAATGTATTGACAGCAATGTTGATTATAATAACACAGGAAAAAGTGTTGGTATCAGTACTGGTAAAATACTTTGGTATTGACTATGTGCACGTTAGCATATGCTACTTCCAGTGCGGAAACTCCTGTGGGGAGCTTTGTTTCCGGTGTCCTATTCACGCCCTGTTTACGGTCCAAAACAAGTTAAGCAAATGAATGAATCAAGCGGCGATTTACATTTCTATAGATGTCTTGGGCATTTACCCAATATATCTGTAAATGATGTTCATCGACTTGTCGATATTTTCCCCCGCGCCTCAGAGCAAAAGAGAAAAGGGATTCAAATGTTATATTTCTCAGCTGTCCCTCGTTTATCGCGGGTGTTATGTTCTAAAATGTGATTATATTGATTTTTCAATGGAGTCACAGAGCTTTCCCTGTCAAACTATATCAGTTATTCAAAGTGGAATAATACAAACCCTGATACAGACACTGAAATGAGCCTTTTCCAAATAAGATCAAATTCTTTGTACTCGTACTTTGTACCCTTAATTTCAAGTAGATGTATTTCGATGTAAGAAAGTTCCTGGCTATATTTTCTCACATAAATATAATACTTCAGTGATGAATCTATCTGTCACGGTCCTGGGTCGGATCGACCCAGCATTTTGAGTTCCTTATGTTTTGGTTTATTTTTGAATGATGGATTGTTCTGTATGTTTCTCTCGAGCTTTGTTGATTTTTATTATGAATCTGTGTTTCAGTTATTCTGGTATGTCTCTGCATTATGATTAAGGTTCGGGTTGTATTTTGTTATTATTGCCGGTTCAGTTCAGCGTCCGTCAGAGTCCGTGTCCTAGTAAAGTGTGTCTTGTTTCCTGTTTTCCTCTGAAGTTTCATGTTCCTGTCTTATGTCAGTGTTTCTAGCTTTGTTCCCCCCGTCTCATTAGGTCTTATTCCTCTGAGCTGTGCTCCCTTTCTGTCTCTAAATCTTTGATGACTTCCTCAGTGTATTTAAGCCCAGTGTTTCTTCGTGTCAGTGTCACGTTGTACCCTCACGTTATCTGTGTGTTCCGTCTGCCTGCCTGCTTAGTTTAGTTTTGTATTCTCGGTTTAGTTTAGTTTCTGTTCCGTTTCTCCAGCAATAAAGCTGTGTATTCTGAGTTCACGTCTGCCTCCGAGTCCTGCATTTTGGGTCCTATCTCCTTGCATGCCCGCACACAGTCATGACATTATCAAGGTGAATTTTGAGTTTGTCGCAGAGTTTTATATTCCCTTCCTGATGTAATCCCAAAGGGTCTATAGCCAGGATTAAATAAACAACCTTTTGCTTGTCAAGCAAATATATAACCACCTTTTTTTTTTCTTTTAGTAACACTCACTAATTACCTTCACTCTGCTCTTGGGTGGAGTTTGGGTCGGTCCCATCTGGGGTCCACCTGCTAGGTACGTGTTCTAGTGATGTGCGATACCACTGATTTCCTTCCCGATCCGATACCAAGTAATATTTAGGGTGTTATCGACGATACTGACCCGATACCGATACTTTGTACAAAAACGTATTTTATTTATTGTATCTCAAATTATAGCGTCATAATGATTACAGGATATCCGATTACTTGTTCTTATCACTTAATAATGCAGAATCATCATGTAGAAATAAAACAAACTGAAGTTGTGCGCTATTTGAACATCTTGCCTGCCTGCAGCACTAAAGGACTCCCAAGTGAAGCTGGAGGAGATCATCATAAGTTAACGGAGGGTTCTCGATGGTTAGGACAAATGCAATCGCATGGCAGGATGCTGTAAACGGACCAAACTTCAGTCCAGGAGAACAACTGAGATAATCCATCCACAATACGAGGTTAGTCATTAATATACTGCAACAACACGGAATAGAGCAGCTGCGAGAGAATTCAGCATTACTCAATCAATGGTACGGAAGTGGAGAATGCAAGAAGAATGAGTTGAGTAAAGTTTGACTTATCTGTTTGATTTCGCTTAATGCGCCTTATAATCCGGTGCACCTTATGTATGAAAACAGACCCGTTTATTGATAGTGCGCCTTGTAATCCTGTGCGCCTTATGGTCTGAAAAATATGGTACATAGGGACTAAAGAATTTAATGTGATAAAGTTGTGTTGTTACTGAGGATGTGACATAAGTTCATTAAAAAACAAAGCATTTATTTAAATCTGGCTATTTCCTTTTATGTTGTCGTCCACTCGTGTGCTGTCAGATGTGGTATTTACCGCACTCTATACAACGTTACTCTCTAAGGCGACGCATGCTCGCAGTCTCGGTTTATGGTGAATCATAGTAATTGTGGTAAGTCGGAACATTTAAATAGCCCTGAATCAGTGTAAGTTTGACTTTCCACAATAATGAGTTGATATGATAAAACACACCTTTCAGCTCTTCATGTATTTTGAAAATGGTTTTTTGCAGACCTGGAATGTAAATGTGCCCATCTCTAAAGTGCTTTGGGTCAACTTCTGTTGTTTAAATGTACTACATAAAAACAAAAGTCCTAACAGTCAACATAAAAAGGTTATTATATTCAAACATAATATATTCATAGTTCATATTTGGATTTTTTTTTAACATTTACAATACAATCATTTATTTAACACAATTTAGTGGGCTGAATATAGTGTCTAAATGTTTGAATGTGGTCTGTAAGTAATGAGTCTGTTAAAAATAACAGTTATGATGACAATTAACACTTTACATAAACTAACACTGAAGAGTGGACATCAGTTATGACTTAAACTTTCAGACCTAGCAGGTAATTCTTTGACAGTCTTAAACAGAGCTTCCCAAAGTGTGGGGCCCTCCCCGTAGGGGGGCACAGAGCTGTTGCTCTGAAAAGGGAAAAGGGAAAAAAAAAAACGGTTGGACACTGCTAGCACGGGGCACCTACACAAACGCAAAGCAGGAGATGAAGTATAGCTGAATATGTTTCCAAACCAACTTCATATGGTGAAGCATATCTTCCCTTTGGCTTCACCTGCACAAGTGCCGAGGTAGGTCTCCCCTGCAGAATTGGTTTTCCCTTCGTTCGGGAGCAGCGCTGGGCTCTTCAAATCACGGACAAACAGTATCCCACATTCTTGATTTTTAGTTCACAAACACTTGTTGTAATGACTAACTACTCCTGACATTTTGGAGATGTTAGCTCTTTATACAGTAAAGTTACAGTGGGATACAAATAATATCAGGCTGATCCTGCCACGATTTGTTCCCTCGGTTCAAATCACGGACAAACAGTATCCCACTAGTTGTTTATGTTTTTGAACCCATTTTGCACAGAGAGGCATTTTTTGAAAAATGTATTGACAGCAATGTTGATTATAATAACACAGGAAAAAGTGTTGGTATCAGTACTGGTAAAATACTTTGGTATTGACTATGTGCACGTTAGCATATGCTACTTCCGGTGCGGAAACTCCTGTGGGGAGCTTTGTTTCCGGTGTCCTATTCAGCCCTGTTTACGGTCCAAAACAAGTTAAGCAAATGAATGAATCAAGCGGCGATTTACATTTCTATAGATGTCTTGGGCATTTACCCAATATATCTGTAAATGATGTTCATCGACTTGTCGATATTTTCTCCCCGCGCCTCAGAGCAAAAGAGAAAAGGGATTCAAATGTTATATTTCTCAGCTGTCCCTCGTTTATCGCGGGTGTTATGTTCTAAAATAACCAGCGATAGTAAATCAATATGCATTTTTCAATGGAGTCACAGAGCTTTCCCTGTCAAACTATATCAGTTATTCAAAGTGGAATAATACAAACCCTGATACAGACACTGAAATGAGCCTTTTCCAAATAAGATCAAATTCTTTGTACTCGTACTTTGTACCCTTAATTTCAAGTAGATGTATTTCGATGTAAGAAAGTTCCTGGCTATATTTTCTCACATAAATATAATACTTCAGTGATGAATCTATCTGTCACGGTCCTGGGTCGGATCGACCCAGCATTTTGAGTTCCTTATGTTTTGGTTTATTTTTGAATGATGGATTGTTCTGTATGTTTCTCTCGAGCTTTGTTGATTTTTATTATGAATCTGTGTTTCAGTTATTCTGGTATGTCTCTGCATTATGATTAAGGTTCGGGTTGTATTTTGTTATTATTGCCGGTTCAGTTCAGCGTCCGTCAGAGTCCGTGTCCTAGTAAAGTGTGTCTTGTTTCCTGTTTTCTCTGAAGTTCATGTTCCTGTCTTATGTCAGTGTTTCTAGCTTTGTTCCCCGTCTCATTAGGTCTTATTCCTCTAGCTGTGCTCCCTTCTGTCTCTAAATTTTGATGACTTCCTCAGTGTATTTAAGCCCAGTGTTTCTTCGTGTCAGTGTCACAGTTGTACCCTCACGTTATCTGTGTGTTCCGTCTGCCTGCCTGCTTAGTTTAGTTTTGTATTCTCGGTTTAGTTTAGTTTCTGTTCCGTTTCTCCAGCAATAAAGCTGTGTATTCTGAGTTCACGTCTGCCTCCGAGTCCTGCATTTTGGGTCCTATCTCCTTGCATGCCCGCACACAGTCATGACATTATCAAGGTGAATTTTGAGTTTGTCGCAGAGTTTTATATTCCCTTCCTGATGTAATCCCAAAGGGTCTATAGCCAGGATTAAATAAACAACCTTTTGCTTGTCAAGCAAATATATAACCACCTTTTTTTTTTCTTTTAGTAACACTCACTAATTACCTTCACTCTGCTCTTGGGTGGAGTTTGGGTCGGTCCCATCTGGGGTCCACCTGCTAGGTACGTGTTCTAGTGATGTGCGATACCACTGATTTCCTTTCCGATCCGATACCAAGTAATATTCAGGGTGGTATCGACGATACTGATCCGATACCGATACTTTGTACAAAAACGTATTTTATTTATTGTATCTCAAATTATAGCGTCATAATGATTACAGGACATCAGATTACTTGTTCTTATCACTTAATAATGCAGATCATCATGATAGAAATAAAACAAACTGAAGTTGTGCGCTATTTGAACATCTTGCCTGCCTGCAGCACTAAAGGACTCCATGAGAGACGTCTGTCTCGTCCTAGCAGCACCTGTCCCCCTCCTCCTCTTCAGTTCGCCTTAACATACGCTCATCATATTCTGTGATATGATTTACTCTGAGGTGTTTGACAAGGTTAGTGATGTTGCACAACCATACTGGCCAACCCTCCCGATTTTTCCAGGAGAATCCCGAATTTCAGTGCCCCTCCCGAAAATCTCCCGGAGCCACCATTCTCCCGAATTTCTCCCAACAAAATTGAAAAACCATATGGCAGAATTCATAGCGCAGCCCAGCCAATTCCAGTTTCCGACAATGGCGGCAGATACTTAGTTTTAATATTACTCTTATTCCTCTTTCTGGGTTGCAAAAAAACTTTGAACATACAGTGGGGCAAAAAAGTATTTAGTCAGCCACCGATTGTGCAAGTTCCCCCACTTAAAATGATGACAGAGGTCAGTAATTTGCACCAGAGGTACACTTCAACTGTGAGAGACAGAATGTGAAAAAAAAAATCCATGAATTCACATGGTAGGATTTGTAAAGAATTTATTCGTAAATCAGGGTGGAAAATAAGTATTTGGTCAATAACAAAAATACAACTCAATACTTTGTAACATAACCTTTGTTGGCAATAACAGAGGTCAAACGTTTACTATAGGTCTTTACCAGGTTTGCACACACAGTAGCTGGTATTTTGGCCCATTCCTCCATGCAGATCTTCTCGAGAGCAGTGATGTTTTGGGGCTGTCGCCGAGCAACACGGACTTTCAACTCCCGCCACAGATTTTCTATGGGGTTGAGGTCTGGAGACTGGCTAGGCCACTCCAGGACTTTCAAATGCTTCTTACGGAGCCACTCCTTTGTTGCCCGGGCGGTGTGTTTTGGATCATTGTCATGTTGGAAGACCCAGCCTCGTTTCATCTTCAAAGTTCTCACTGATGGAAGGAGGTTTTGGCTCAAAATCTCACGATACATGGCCCCATTCATTCTGTCCTTAACACGGATCAGTCGTCCTGTCCCCTTGGCAGAAAAACAGCCCCATAGCATGATGTTTCCACCCCCATGCTTCACAGTAGGTATGGTGTTCTTGGGATGCAACTCAGTATTCTTCTTCCTCCAAACACGACGAGTTGAGTTTATACCAAAAAGTTCTACTTTGGTTTCATCTGACCACATGACATTCTCCCAATCCTCTGCTGTATCATCCATGTGCTCTCTGGCAAACTTCAGACGGGCCTGGACATGCACTGGCTTCAGCAGCGGAACACGTCTGGCACTGCGGGATTTGATTCCCTGCCGTTGTAGTGTGTTACTGATGGTGACCTTTGTTACTTTGGTCCCAGCTCTCTGCAGGTCATTCACCAGGTCCCCCCGTGTGGTTCTGGGATCTTTGCTCACCGTTCTCATGATCATTTTGACCCCACGGGATGAGATCTTGCGTGGAGCCCCAGATCGAGGGAGATTATCAGTGGTCTTGTATGTCTTCCATTTTCTGATGATTGCTCCCACAGTTGATTTTTTCACACCAAGCTGCTTGCCTATTGTAGATTCACTCTTCCCAGTCTGGTGCAGGTCTACAATACTTTTCCTGGTGTCCTTCGAAAGCTCTTTGGTCTTGGCCATGGCGGAGTTTGGAGTCTGACTGTTTGAGGCTGTGGACAGGTGTCTTTTATACAGATGATGAGTTCAAACAGGTGCCATTCATACAGGTAACGAGTGGGGGCAACGATATTCGTATCGATATTGAACCGTTCGATACAGTGCTTTCGGTTCGGTACGCATATGTATCGAACAATACAAATTTGTAATTTATTTATCAATTTTCCTTCTGACGATGCTGTCTGTGTTGAGCGCTCAGTGAATCTGGTTCGACTACTCCGCCTAGGGTCGACAGTGCAGCCTAGTCGAGCGCAGATCCACTGAGCGCTCAACACAGACAGCATAGTCAGAAGGAAGAGCGCAGGGCAAGCTAGCGAGACAGAAGTTAAGCTCTCTTACAACATGAACCTCATTCAGATCTGGCGTTTGGAATTATTTTGGTTTTCATGTGACGTATGACCCTGAAGGTAAGCGAGTCATGGACTAAAGTAAAACAGTATGTTGGATGTGCCATGCAATGCTCAATTACATGGTGGAACTAGTGTGTTAGCGCAGTTAGCTCGTTAACGTGTTGGCCGTCTAGCCCCATGCACGGGCGATCGGCGGTAGCTCGTTAACGGAGATTTGCCGTGTTGTGGCGTTAAGGTCATTTCAACGAGATTAACCTGAAAGCACTAGTGGGAACACAACGAATATGACTGCACATTTACGCCGACATCATCCTAGTGCAAAGACAAGTGGAAGCAGAAAAAAAAAGCAAGCATGCTACTAACTTTAGCCGAGTCATTTAGACAGCTGTTAATATTATGCTGCTGAGAATATAGCCCAGAAGAAGCGGATAGTATAGCTTTTATTTTGGAAAGAGCATTTCTCTGTAATAAACTCTCTTTTCCAAAGATGAGTGATTCCTCAATCAGATACAGGGCTCGCAATATCGCTAGCCCGACGTCCCGGGGCTAGCGATTTTTTCAGTCGGGCTACCAAAATCTATCTCTTCCCTGCCCGTCGGGCTATTGTAGGAAGGAAAAATATATGTCAATGCTTTTGCATTCTTTCAGAAATGTAGCTGGGTAATTATGTCATTGGCATCGGTGAGCCACTGTCAATATGTGACATATTGAAGTCGCGTTTGAATTTGCGCTTGTTTTTTTGCTTTCACTTTGCAATCGTGCGAACTGTGTATAGAGAGCGACAGCACTGATCTGTGAGTGATGATAATTTGTGCACCAATTCCTCTGACATCGTCTTATTAATCGTTAGCTTACTATGCAAACATGACAAGTGAAATCTCCCGCAGCTTAAACATGTGAGAGGTTGATCGCGCAGAGAATCGCTGAGCTTATGTGAGTGAGTGTGTAAAAGCACTATATATTTTCAGTTCTGCTGAGCCAAATAAGACAGGTCAGGGTGAAGAAGTGACAGCCAAAGAAAAGCTTACCACAAAACGGAGAAGTTATGACAAATCAGACTATAAGGCAAAAAGAAAGTGCAGCTTTATGGTTTCATGGACAAAAGAATTTCTGTGGCTGCAATATGAGAGCTAAATAACCAGGGCTGCACATAAGTGGTCCGCAGGTGCGCATTCGCTGTCAAAATAAAAAACACGCACAAGGGTTAGGGTTAAATTTAAAAACTGTACTTTTGAGTTAAAATATATATTTATAATTTTAATAAATGACAAATTAAAAAGGCATGAACATTTTTTTTGTATCGAAAAAATATCGAACCGTGACACCAAAGTATCGAACCGAACCGAACCGTGAATTTTGTGTATCGTTGCACCCCTAGTAAGTGGGGGACAGAAAAGCTTCTTACAGAAGACGTTACAGGTCTGTGAGAGCCAGAGATTTTCCTTGTTTGAGGTGACCAAATACTTATTTTCCACCCTAATTTACGAATAAATTCTTTACAAATCCTACCATGTGAATTCATGGATTTTTTTTTCACATTCTGTCTCTCACAGTTGAAGTGTACCTCTGGTGCAAATTACTGACCTCTGTCATCATTTTAGGTGGACACCATAAAACACCATACCTACTGTGAAGCATGGGGGTGGAAACATCATGCTATGGGGCTGTTTTTCTGCCAAGGGGACAGGACGACTGATCCGTGTTAAGGACAGAATGAATGGGGCCATGTATCGTGAGATTTTGAGCCAAAACCTCCTTCCATCAGTGAGAACTTTGAAGATGAAACGAGGCTGGGTCTTCCAACATGACAATGATCCAAAACACACCGCCCGGGCAACAAAGGAGTGGCTCCGTAAGAAGCATTTGAAAGTCCTGGAGTGGCCTAGCCAGTCTCCAGACCTCAACCCCATAGAAAATCTGTGGCGGGAGTTGAAAGTCCGTGTTGCTCGGCGACAGCCCCAAAACATCACTGCTCTCGAGAAGATCTGCATGGAGGACTGGGCCAAAATACCAGCTACTGTGTGTGCAAACCTGGTAAAGACCTATAGTAAACGTTTGACCTCTGTTATTGCCAACAAAGGTTATGTTACAAAGTATTGAGTTGTATTTTTGTTATTGACCAAATACTTATTTTCCACCCTGATTTACGAATAAATTCTTTACAAATCCTACCATGTGGATTCATGGATTTTTTTTTTCACATTCTGTCTCTCACAGTTGAAGTGTACCTCTGGTGCAAATTACTGACCTCTGTCATCATTTTAAGTGGGGGAACTTGCACAATCGGTGGCTGACTAAATACTTTTTTGCCCCACTGTATTTTCAGTGACTTAATATTGAGCCGACCGACACATCGTCTTCAAACGCCCGCGGTATTTCACTACTTGGGTTAAACATGATATATAAGTCACTTAGATAAAAATGTTATTGTTTGGCTTTTTCAGTGTTTTATTTGTTCGTGAGTAAATCGGTTTGGCTGAGATTAAAGTTATTAGATTAGATTAAATTAAATTTAACTTTATTAATCCTCGGGGTTTTCACACAGCTGAATAAACGTTAAACAGAAAACCGATTAAACAGAAGTGTGAGACGGTCGAGAGTTTATCAGCGCCCGGTTATATTTTAGATAGCAAGGAGCAGAAGGCAGAGTTTCACTCCACCGAGGGAGCTGTGACGTACTACCCGGCTTTCTTTAGACCGCGAAGGCCGGGTCCTCAGGTGGAAGCAGCCTCTGAATTTGGACACCCCCGCTGTTTCCGGGCCGGCCAATAATAACGGTGACATTTAACGTATTTTATCCGATAAATAAACACTGTAAAATGTATTTATCACCCCAAAACAGCCCTTTTGAATGTCTCCCTAATTCTGAGGTCTCAAGGTTGGCAAGTATGGCCACAACACCTCACTTTTTTGCCACATGTATCGCAAACCACGTCTCAGCTGTTTGTGGAGGTAAAATACGTCCGCACAATTACGCTCAGCCATTGTTGTGAGTGCGCGCCAAGGGGCTGTGAGACATTTATACAGCCGTATTTCGCACATGACTATGAAAGGCGGAAGAGGAAGTAGTTCCTTTGAATGTAGACAATCCGAATGTTATAGTTTCTTTCCACTGTGTTCCTGTTAATGATAAACTACAAATTTACCCTAAATTACTAAAATATCGATATTTTAATGTGAGAATCGATTCTAGAACATAAATGATTGGTATCGGAGGAATCGATATTTCAGGATCATCCATCCCGTTCTTCAGCTGATGCAACTGTTTGCAACCAGTTTTTTTATCTCCCTGTATTTAAAGACGAGGTCGTTCCAAAATTCCTTGCCAAATTGTTTTGCATTTGTCATAGTAATCAGGCTCTCTGGGGTTTGTTTCAGTCCCTAATGAAATTTAAACCTTTGCTAGCATCATTTCTTTCCTTGCCTCTTAATAACATCCAAGTTGGCTTAAGCAAGAAATAGTTGGCTATAGTAAATGATGGTCAAAGTGAGGCTTTGACAAACACTGAAACATCTGATGAAGTTGTGTTTGATTGTGTCAAGACTTTGAAGTGCGCTTATGACCAGCTCCATGGTGGCACCTAGTGGCCACTTTTGGTATCATCACATCTGGATAAAGCGATTCTGTGAAACTGCAACACAAATGAGTGTTGCACAGTTCTTAACAAGACTAATTATTATTCCAGACTATCAGTAATGTCTCCACAACAGGTGCTTTGGAGGAATTGCCAAACAATAAAACAAGAAAGACTGCTTTCTTTCTTGTCACAGCTTGCTTTCTTTAACAGTTTCTGTGCTTCGGCAAATATTATTTTACCCCTGCTGAGTTAATATATGTGAGGTCATTTCAGTTGCTCAGTAATTCAGTGCAAAAACCAGCATATATTAATATATACATATTGATATACCTTCTTTTTGTCAAATTGATTGCTGCTGGCTTAGTAGTCAGGCTAAATGTAGACCAATAGGTTTTGTGGAAGATTTTCTGTATGTCTTTATGGTCATTTATGAGGTCAACGTGATCTGACCTCGATCCAACCAAGTTTGAGCTAAAACACCTCCCGTAGCCACGTTTGTTTTCTATTCAGGGATTCAGCAAGGTACTATAGATGTGCAAAGGTCTGTACAGGCTAGCACCGCACACTATTCCTCAGTGCAGGTCTGGACAAAACTAATCTGTTTTCTCCTTTCTGGTAAAAGATGGTTCCAGTGCAGGGAATAGACACTCACCTGAGATTCTCTCAGCTCCAGACTCTCGCCCTGTTAATCTTAATTCTTGTAAAATAATCCTTTTTGAATCTTTTTGGTAGACCCCCCTTTGTTTTACAAGAAAAATGTCCCCCTCGCGCGCGCACACACGCACGCTCAAACACATCCTCCAACCACACACACCCATATTTTGCTCCATTGCGGTTTATTTCACACCTCAAACATTTAGTAAACAATTAAGCAAATACAAGTAATCTGCAATAAATTACAGGTAGTAATAAAATAAACTACTAACTCTTTTACGCTACGTCCACACCTACACGGGTATTTTTGAAAACGCAGCTGTTTCGTCCACACGTAAACGGCGTTTCGAATCACCGAAAACTGAGATTTTTTAAAACTCCTTTTTTGCGTTTACGTGTGGACGAGGAATACAGAGTTCGTCACGCAAAGTCAAAGGTATGTGCCTTTTTTCACGTCACGCTGTGCGCCACGTTATTGTTTACATGAGATGAATTGCAGAATGGCAGATAGAGACAAAATACTGTTAATCTGACTATCTTCAGTTTTTACACGCTTACATATACACACGCAGTTACTGTCCCTCCATTTAGAAAGGCAGAGGCGTCACGGTGTGATTATTTTACGTGTAGTTGTTTTTTTCCTGTGTAATAATATTCAACATTGCTATCAATACATTTTTCAAAAAATGCCTCTCTGTGCAAAATGGGTTTAAAAACATAAACAACTGTGGGATACTGTTTGTCCGTGATTTAGACAGGGGGAACAAATTGTGGCAGGATCAGCCTGATATTATTTGAATGTCTCCTCATCATGTGAGCCTTGAAGTTTTTTTTTGTAAGAAGAGTAAGACCACAGTGAGGGCATTTCATTTTCATGGACTTTCCACAAACCACAGTTTCATTTAGCACAGAGGGTAGAGCACATGAATGTTCTACCGAAGATTCAGAAAATGGTTTAGATGCTGGAGACAAGACATCGAGAGGGAGATGGGGCTCCACGGAGAGTTCAGTGGGGAGCAGTCCTGAATGCTGACATGACAATAATTGCCTTGCCATATCCCCACGCTGTATGACTGTCATGTTACAGACAGGGCAGTGAAAGTGCACCGGCATATCATTTTGTCTGTAAGAGAGAAAAAAAGAAAAAAAACAACAACATGTAATTTAAATGTAGTTGTATAGAATGCAATCAGTTTATCTAACAATCAGATTGTACATATTAACAAAAATATCCAAGCCATCCTCAATAATGAAAGCAAAATGGTGTGGATCACAAGAGCAGTCAGGAAATGTGGTGAACAAGAAAAAAAAATATTTAATGAAAACACTTTTTTCTCTTGCTGATGAATGCACTTGTAACAGCAGTCTGGCGAGGAAGGAGCGGCTAGCAGGTCCAGCGGGCATGTGGTGTGGAGGTTAGCCGGATAACACGGAGCCAGTCGGTTAAATCCAATAACAGACCTTTATTCGCCGTCAGCAACATTACACTTTATAAGCCAGGTCTCCTCGGCTGTACTCGTCCGAACCTACATGTGCGTGTCACGGGTCTGGGTCCGTTGGACCCAGTATGTGGAGTTTCATGTTTTTGTTATTCCATGTTTGAGGTTATTATGTTTTGGTTTTGGTTTGCATCAGGGATTGTTTTCTTGTTCTCTTGTTGTGTTTATGATGATGGTTATGATGTTTATTATTTGAGGTTCATGTTTAAGGATTTGTTCTCGGTTGTATCTCACGTTTAGTTTAGTTCAGGTTCCATGTGTCATTCTGTCTGTCTCTCAGTGTCAGGTCTGCGTCTTGGTGTGGTGTTCTCATTTCCTGTTCTATTGTGAAGGTCTGGGTCTCATGTAAGTGTGTTCGGTTTTACCTTTGTCTCGTCTTGTTGATTATTCCCAGCTGTTATTGTTCCTTCTGACCCAGATACTAGGTCTATTTCTTCTGGAGCTATTTTTTGTGTCTCCTCTAAAAATAATAAGGATTTCCCTGTCTTGTCCATGGCCATTGCTCCTAAGACTACCTTTGTTGAGCAGATGTTTTGTGCTAATGACTATGTTCATGCTGTTGTTCCCATGCCCGGAGTAGCTGAGCCTAGCACTACGAACATAGGGAATTTAAGCGTCAGAGAAGCTTTCTTGTCTCCGTCAGTTCCTTCAGGGAAAGCAATAAAACTTTCTGAAACTGGTTTTTCTGGCCATATTGTCCCATCCTCACTTTCACCTCAGCCAGCAGCCCAGCTGCCCTCAGTTCAGCCAGCCGCCCAGCTGCCCTCAGTTCAGCCAGCCGCCCAGCTGCCCTCAGTTCAGCCAGCCACTCCACCACCTGTTACAACTTTGCTACCTGTAGCTCAGTTGCCACCAGTTCAGCAGCCTACCCACTCACTCATTCAGCCACCATCCTCACTGTCTCATTCTAAGCAGGGAACACACTTCATCACAACATCTGCTGGTTCTCTTAAGCTGGCCATGTCAGAGACAGTTGCTCCCTCTAGGGCCTCCCCAGAGGCTGGGTGTCAGTCACCAGCCAACTCTGGACCCCTAGAGGTCAAGACGCCAGCGCCAGCAGCCTCACCGGAGAACTCACCAGAACAGTCTCAGCTCTCAGCACCCCCTGAGAGTTCAAGTGAGTTCACCCGTCCGCCTCCGTCCTCTGCTGAGTGTATTGGGGAACACTTTCAGCCGTCCCGCTGCCGTCAGGTTCCGCAGCCGTCCCGCTGCCGTCACCCACGCCTGGTCCGGCCTCCGTGTCTTCACCCACGCCTGGTCCAGCCTCCGCTTCAGCTTCAGCTCCGCCCACGCCGTCGCCTGGTCCAGCATCGTCTTCGTCTGGTCCAGCCTCCGCTTCAGCCTTCTGGTCTAGCCTCCGCTGCAGCTTCAGCCTCATCTGGTCCACTTCAGCTTCAGCTTCGTCTGGTCCTGCCTCGCCTGGTCCTGCGGTTGCCACACCGCCGTCAGAGCCAGCTCGACCCATTCCGCCTCGCCTCTGCTGGCCGTTTTCCGGGCCTATTAGGTGGCATCATGGCCTTCGGGGACGGCCTCCGGAAAGGGTTTGTCGCCGCCGCTGGCATCGCGGCCGCTCTCCGGACCTGCTCAGTGGCTGCCACTGCCTTCCAAGTGGTCGGCCTCCAGAACTGTTTCCACGTCGCCGCCGTTGCCGTGTGCACGGCCGGCCCCCGGAACTGTTTCCATGTCGCCGCCGTTGCCGTGTGCGCGGCCGGCCCCCGGAACTGTTTTCACGTCGCCGCCGTTGCCGTGTGCGCGGCCGGTCCCCTGAATTGTTTGCCCGTCGCCGCCGTTGCTTGTGCGCGGTCGGTCCCCTGAACTGTTTCGGCTCTTGTGTTGTCGACCCCCGGACTTTACTGTGGACTCGTGAATAGTCTTGTTTTGTGTTGACCTGTTTTTGGTTTGTTCTGGACTCTTGTGCTCCTGGTTTTTTGTGTTTCGGGCCCTCCTTCCTGGGCCCCCTCCGCCCGCCCTGGCTTGGTGCTTGTGCTTTTTGTTTGGGGCTGTCGGGAGCCAGCCCTTTGAGGGGGGGTACTGTCACGGGTCTGGGTCCGTTGGACCCAGTATGTGGAGTTTCATGTTTTTGTTATTCCATGTTTGAGGTTATTATGTTTTTGGTTCTCATTTCCTGTTCTATTGTGAAGGTCTGGGTCTCATGTAAGTGTGTTCGGTTTTACCTTTGTCTCGTCTTGTTGATTATTCCCAGCTGTGTCCACCACCTGTGTGTAATTCCCCTGTGATTCTCTGTGTATTTAAGCCATGTCTTCCGTCATTGTAGTTGCTGGTCCGTCTGTGTATTCCACCCTGCTTCATCTGTGTGTTTCCCTGCAGTCAACCATCATCTGTTTCCGCCCGCTCTCATTCATGTCCAGGTTCGTGTTCTATAGTTAGTTTGTTCCCAGTTTAGTTTAGTCATTGCTCCGTTCGCCGTTTGTCCATTTCCTTTTTGTGTTTAATAAACCACCCTCACACCCATACAAGTGCCTGCGTTTGGATCCTCCTTTATTTTCCACACGGCTCATCTCACTCGCCGTGACAGTGCGGGGATATGTACTGCCAGCGCCAGCTTGTCACAACAGTAAGTAAGGTGTTTTCTTGGAGACCCCCCATAGCTACTACAATAGTTGGGCAACTCCCCCTAGTGGTGCTATAACCCAAAAGGTTTGTTACACACTGAACTGTACAATGTGAAAAGCAACATTTAAGTCAACAAAGAGACTGCAGAGGTGCTGAAAAGAAGTGCATATTTATAACTTTAACTATGAGGTATATTTAATATCAACATTAAAGTTTAATGATCCATGCAGGAACGAGACAAAAAAAAAAAAAAGATCCATGCAGGAATGTATTTCCGCCTACTGTGGAGGTCACGTGTTTCTGGTTACTGTGGCGATCCCAATATGGCGCTCCCCAGTGGCTGCAGCCAGACCCTTCTCTTTGTGTGGGCGCCCCGTGCTAGCAGTGTCCAAGCATTGGTGGGTTTTTTTTTCCCCTTTTCATACCACGCCCCCCCTACCATGGCTCTGTGCCTCCCCCTAGGGGGCGGGCCCCACACTTTGGGAAGGTCTGCCTTAACTGGTTATGACACTAAGACCTTGAAATGATAGCTGAGCTTTTTTTTTTTTTTTTTTTTTTAAGACCGGGCACTGAATGGGAAGACCATTGTGGGTGATGGCATCAACACAGTGACAATGTGTTACCATTAGGAAAAAAAAAATCTAAATTTAAGCTGCATATACCCTCATAGTTTCTATCTCACTGTCTGAATACATGTTTTTGCACTTCTGTGGATCTACTAATATGACCAATGCTAATAACACATAACAGCCTGCGGCCTCCAACCTTATCTCCCTCTGTTCTCCAACCTTTCTCCTCCCTCCTCTTCCTGCCTTCATCTGTAATCCTCCTCAGATGAGTGTGGTAAATGGGGGATAAAACAAGCTTCAAATAAAGCCATAAAAATTCAAGTCACATGTTCCCTGAGTGGCTACTGAATGTAGAGTACCACATATCGAGGCAGTTAAACAGATGCTTGCGGATCATGAGGCTATATTTGCTGTAAGCGCTGCATTATGGTCAGCCAGATTAAAATGCATGTCGCGTCTGTGGATGATTACAATCTGCGTCGCTGTGTGAAAAAAACAACAACAAAAAACTCAAAAAACTTCACTGTCCTGTTGAATGTTTCTCAGATCATATTAGGGAAAAACAGAAGTGCAATGACTCCAACCTGCAGGGAGTCTAAGTGTGTGTGTGTGTGTGTGTGTGTGTGCGCGTGTGCGCGCGCGCGCATGCATTTATA
>NW_024583005.1:239222-255120 GCF_018398535.1 Haplochromis burtoni
TGTAAAGAGTATGAGGCTACTTTTAAGAAGTGAAAATAGCAGCTTGAACAGTTTTGTTGTATCTATAGATCTGCTTGTTTTGTCGATGTACAATGTTACAATAACAGATATTACAGACTGTGCAGTGCTGTGAACAAGTATTTGCCCGATTCTTGATTTCTTTTGTTTTTGCATATTTATCACAAATAAATTTTAAGTACACAAATATAACCAAAGTGAATATGAAAATCACTATTTAAATGATGATTTAATTTATTAAGGGAGAAAAGTTCTCACAAACCTACATGACCCTAAGTGGAAAAAGTCCTAATCATAAAAGATTTATTTTCATTTCACACAGAGAAAAATCCAAGTGAACTCCAATGTCATTAAAGTCATAATCCTACGATCCTAACCCTTGGCAGCAAGAAATCTGGGTTATGGGTCTTTACATTGCTGTGGAGAAATGATGGCCCACTCTTTGCAAAATTGTTTTAATGCAGTTACATTGGAGAGTTTTTTTTAACATGAATGGCACGTTTGAGGTCATGCCCATTGTTAAGCCCATGACTCTGTGTGTAGTTTTTCCACTATAATCAGGCAGAGTGGATTTTTAATGAACTGATTAAAAAAAAAAAGTGCTTAATATAAATGTGAGCAGAGTCTCTGGATCATTTCTCCTCAAGTTTTTGTTTTACTGGACATTTTTGTTTCTTTGCAAAAGAGTCACTGTGTGTCGAATGTGCAGACTGATTAGTGAAGGACAGGCATCTGATTCATTTTATGTATATATATTAGTGCTGTGAGCGTTAATCTCGTTAAAATGACGTTAAAGCCATAACTGCATTAATGCGGCAAATGTCCGTTAGCGAGTTAATGTGGATCGCCCCGCGTGAGGGCTGCACGGCATCAACGCCTTAGTGAGCTAACCGCTCTAACTCTGACAGCACTAATATATATATTAGATAGGGGTGCAACGATATTCGTATCGATATTGAACCGTTCGATACAGTGCTTTCGGTTCGGTACGCATATGTATCGAACAATACAAATTTGTAATTTATTTTATCAACTTTCCTTCTGACGATGCTGTCTGTGTTGGAGCCTCAGTGAATCTGCTTCGACACTCCGCTAGGGTCGACAGTGCAGCCTAGGCGGAGTAGTCGACGCAGATTCACTGAGCGCTCAACACAGACAGCATCGTCAGAAGGAAGAGCGCAGGGCAAGCTAGCGAGACAGAAGTTAAGCTCTCCTACAAATGCCTCACTCATTCAGATCTGGCGTTTGGAATTATTTTGGTTTTCATGTGACGTATGACCCTGAAGGTAAGCGAGTCATGGACTAAAGTAAAACAGTATGTTGGATGTGCCATGCAATGCTCAATTACATGGGTGGGAACTAGTGTGTTAGCGCAGTTAGCTCGTTAACGTGTTGGCCGTCTAGCCCCATGCACGGGCGATCGGCGGTAGCTCGTTAACGGAGATTTGCCGTGTTGTGGCGTTAAGGTCATTTCAACGAGATTAACCTGACAGCACTAGTGGGAACACAACGAATATGACTGCACATTTACGCCGACATCATCCTAGTGCAAAGACAAGTGGAAGCAGAAAAAAAAGCAAGCATGCTACTAACTTTAGCCGAGTCATTTAGACAGCTGTTTAATATGCTGCTGAGAATATAGCCCAGAAGAAGCGGATAGTATAGCTTTTATTTTGGAAAGAGACATTTCTCTGTAATAAACTCTCTTTTCCAAAGATGAGTGATTCCTCAATCAGATACAGGGCTCGCAATATCGCTAGCCCAACGTCCCGGGGCTAGCGATTTTTTCAGTCGGGCTACCAAAATCTATCTCTGCCCTGCCCGTCGGGCTATTGTAGGAAGGAAAAATATATGTCAATGCTTTTGCATTCTTTCAGAAATGTAGCTGGGTAATTATGTCATTGGCATCGGTGAGCCACTGTCAATATGTGACATATTGAAGTCGCGTTTGAATTTGCGCTTGTTTTTTTGCTTTCACTTTGCAATCGTGCGAACTGTGTATAGAGAGCGACAGCACTGATCTGTGAGTGATGATAATTTGTGCACCAATTCCTCTGACATCGTCTTATTAATCGTTAGCTTACTATGCAAACATGACAAGTGAAATCTCCCGCAGCTTAAACATGTGAGAGGTTGATCGCGCAGAGAATCGCTGAGCTTATGTGAGTGCGTGTGTAAAAGCAGCAGGATATATATTTGACTACGATGACCTGGATGACTGAGAACCTTCACAGACAGATATATATTTTAGTTCTGCTGAGCCAAATAAGACAGGTCAGGGTGAAGAAGTGACAGCCAAAGAAAAGCTTACCACAAAACGGAGAAGTTATGACAAATCAGACTATAAGGCAAAAAGAAAGTGCAGCTTTATGGTTTCATGGACAAAAGAATTTCTGTGGCTGCAATATGAGAGCTAAATAACCAGGGCTGCACATAAGTGGTCCGCAGGTGCGCATTCGCTGTCAAAATAAAAAACACGCACAAGGGTTAGGGTTAAATTTAAAAACTGTACTTTTGAGTTAAAATATATATTTATAATTTTAATAAATGACAAATTAAAAAGGCATGAACATTTTTTTGTATCGAAAAAATATCGAACCGTGACACCAAAGTATCGAACCGAACCGAACCGTGAATTTTGTGTATCGTTGCACCCCTAATATTAGATGAGTTAATACAACTAGGTATAAAAAGGAAAAAAGGGGAAAAAAATGTCCTTGGAAAATGTTAGAACTTAATAATGTTTGTACTGTTTGGCTCATATCTTTCCACCTTTGTTCATTAACTACAATACGCTGGATCAGTCATTATTACAAGTGACGGCGACTCTCCCTCTGGTATCGCACAGCTTCTTTCTTTTCATCCTGCTCTTACTACTGTAATGAGTGCAATGTTTTTACAGTCTCAACCCTCCAGCTCTGCATTCCTTCAAAGGTCAGAACTGTCAAGACCATTTTAGTAGTCAGTGGTGCAAATCTGCAAGTAGAACTTTCATAAATTTTAGCTCTTGTGTGACATTTGCTCAGGTTTACTTCGTCCTCCAAGTATGTATGCTGATCAGAACAATTCCACTAGAAACCTCATACCTCACAAAGCTTTGCTGTTTTAAATGATCGTTTAATGTTTGACCGAGGCTTATCTTTTAATGAAAGAAATAGAACTAATTTAAGTTTCTTAGTCTGTTTCTACTTTCTTTTTACACCTTTAGTCATTCTGTATTAAATATTGTATAACATGGCTTGTCCATTTTATCTGGTTCTCCTGATGATGTCTTTGCCTGATATGCTCAGAAAAGGGAAGATTTAATCTTGGTACCATTTTATAATAACATTTCATGAAGCAAACATTTATTTATCAAAAAAGTGGAAGTAAGAAAATTTCTCACTCGAATAATGCATGTGAAAAATATGCAAGCTTTGAAAGAGACATCCCGTATGACAGTCCATCTTCTTCTGCTTATTTGGGGCAGGGTCTTGTGGGCAGCAGCCTAAGCAGAGAAGCCCAGACCTCCCTCCCCCCAGCCAACTCCTCCAGCTTGTCCGGGGAACACCGAAGCGTTCCCAGGCAAGCCGAGAGATATGTCTCCAGCGTGTCCTGGGTCTGCCCCGGTGCCTCCTCCCGGTGGGACATGCCTGGAACACCTCACCCAGGAGGTGCCCATCCTTGTCAAATGCCTGAACCACCTCAACTGGCTCCTTTCGATGTGGAGGAGCATACTGCTCCATTCCGAGCCCCTCCCGAATGGCCGAATTTCTCACCCTCTAGCGGCCAGCCACCCTTCGGAGGAAGCTCATTTCTGGCGCTTGTATCCGCAATCTCATTCTTTTGGTCACTACCCAAAGCTCATTACCAATAGGTGAGGGTAGGGACATAGATCGGCCAGTAAATTGAAAGCTTTGTTTTTACACTCAGCTCTTTCTTCACAACAGACCGGTACAGCTTTTGCGTCACTGCAGCTGCATTGCCAGTCTGTCTGTCGATCTCCTGCTCCCTTCTCCCATCACTCGTGAACAAGACCCCGAGATACTTAAACTCCTCCACTTTGGGCTGGAACTCATCCCTGACCTGGAGTGAGCACGGCACCCTTTTCCGGCTGAGGAGGATGGCCTTGGATTTGAAAGTGCTGATTCTCATACTCACTGCTTCACACTGGGCCTCCAGCTCACACTGGAATGGTTCGCAGCCATTACCCAATGAGGCCAACAGAACCACATCATCTGCGAAAAGCAGAGATGAGATTCTGAGACCACCCAAGTAAAGGCCTCTCACCACTTGACTATGCCTCGAAATTCTGTCTATAAAAATCACAAACAGAAACGGTGACAACGGGCAGCCCTGGTGAAGTCCAACATCTACCGGAAACTAGTCTGATTTATTGCGGGCTATGTGGACCAAGGTCTTGCAAAGGCTTTGGCTAGTGAAGACAAAAAGAGCACTATGATTACTAGGCAATCTTCTAATAGCGAGGGTTTTCAAATAACAAAGTAATCCATGGCCATACTGATGGGTTTGACGCAAGGGCGTAGATTTGGTTTTGGCATTGGTGGGGATGGATGATTCAACCACTGAACCCTGCCCTGTTTCTTTTTTTTTTCCCTTTTCGTCTTTGCTTCTTGATAAAAAATAAAAATTAAAAAAAAGGAGAAATATACTTGCCTACATATGTTATTCTACATGCTTTTAAACCATTTAAAATTACAATTCATAGTTTTATATGTGAATTATATGTTAAATTACTATTAAACAAATGACTGACAGAGTATTTTATACTTTAGTTTACTTCAACCATATTTCATATAAATCAGGTATCATACAAACATAAAAATAGCTTCAAATACAGTCATGACAATAAAATAATATGACTTTAAGGACTTAACAACATTACTTCAGTTATATTACACCAACATCTCTTATACGTTAGCACTAAGGGAACACTGAATGACCTGGTGGTTGTAGTCAATAACACTACTCATCTAAGATTACCACAAAGTAACAGATCTCTTAGCAAAATTATGCAACATTTTAGGCACTATTGCCCTTGTCAAATCAGTTGGCTGGGATGTTTTACTCTAAACATGAACTACTGTTACAGCAACAGACATTGACTACTGGTGTCCCACACAACAACTCAATGTCCAGTATGTGAAGGAGCCACACACATGCCTTCTCCTCTCATTAACTGAGGTAAACTGCTGGCATAGTTGTTTTACATCTATACTGTCCAGTCTCTCCTGGTGGACATGGTAACACGTTATTCATGGTTACATACAATTTTAGACTGATGTGGGCCAAAGCCTAAAACGATGTGCCGGGGGGTTGCTGTTCTCCCAGGTTCAGATATTTGAAGTTTGCACAGCTACATTCTCGCCTGAAAAATTTGTAAAAGTTTATTTTGCAACCCAGGAAGAGTAATAAGAGGGGCACTGAAATTCAGGATTGTCCCAGAAAAAACGGGAGGGTTGGCATGTATTGCCTTGCATAGCCTGTAACGCTATTATGGACAGGTTTTATGAGTGAACTTGACTTTAAGTGACTTACAGGTTTCTTTGAAAAATACTTTCTTATATCCAGGTTCTTTTTGCTGCCATCCTCCTCTCCTCCTTGCAGGTCCTGGCAGCGCAGGCTTGCCGCTGCTAAAACTAAACAGAGCTCCCTGAAAGGCTCAGCCAATCACATTGGCCATATTTGTCACATGATATAGGACTCCAGTGGAGAACGTAATTTAACTCTTTCTGACCTGCTGGGTGAATGAGACGTTGACAGATCGCTTTTTTATTTTTATTTCTATCAGTTTTGTTTTTCTTTACTCGAAGAGATCAAATTATTGGTGGAGACAATTCAATAATCACTGGATATTGGTGGGGACATGTCCCTTCCGTCCATGCCAAATCTACGCCCTTGGTTTGACGCAATAATCCAGCGTTGACTGAAGACCAGTCACACTGTTAGAGAGGCTCCTGATGAAGGCAATCAACTACAGCTGGCGACGGCTGATGAGCTACAGGTGCGACTGGCTTCAGCATGGGAACTCCTCTCGGTATGACAGTGCCTGTAAACTGGCCTTCTATATACACACACACGTATACATGCAAGCAGGGAAACAGGTGACTGGGAGAGAAGCTGAGACAAAACACATAACAGCAGAACATGCTTAACACAGACCCACGGGCAGGACGACCCGAGAGGATCGCCAGAGTTATCACTGTGGAGTTCTACTCTGACATCCTGAGGTGCCAGGGGGAGAACATTAGATCCAAACCACCAGAACTGTGTTGATTCCCTTCATGGGCCTACTCTCAGCATATTAGAAAGGCAGCAGGTTTTTTTTGGCCACGCCAACACAAACTTCACTAATCACCCATCCTACTAGCCTCTCCTCTGTTTTTTCCTTCTCCTCTTGTAGCCTCGCGGCCCTAATCAGGGCCTTTCTGTATTGAACTCTGGCTTCTCTCGTCAAACCATGCCATATACATACTGCTCCTAAATCCACAGGTTAAATGGAGCTAATTAATTATGTGTGGTCAGTAAAAATATATGCAACTCATCTTTTCCATATGGGATAATACGTTTGACAAAGTAACATCTTATTTACCTTTTTCTACCCATAATTTATCGATTTCTGCAAAGTGGCAAAGGCAAAGGCAATAACTATCAAAGTCTGCCAGATTTTCTCATCAAAAGTACAGCACAGTCACATAGGTGCTGGTCGTATCACAGATTTCAAATTCTTTCTACGTAGGCTGTGAGGCTAAAAATAAAGCCCCTTATCTCCAGAAGCAGCTCAAGACAAAAGTGAAGACTGGGAGGAGGGAAGACACAGGCTTAGGGGACCAATCAAGGCTCAGGAGGAGTTAGAGAAAAGAGTCAGGCTATTTATGTTGCATCACTAAAACAGGTGAGTCACCCTGCTCTTATCTCCCCTGGAGAGAATGGACAGAGCAATGAACAGGGAAAAATAGATGTCTGAAAGGAATACAGGGTATTTGTCTTGATCACAATGGGAATGGAGTTATTGGTTTAAATAACAGAGAGATCAGGTGTTTGTATGTGCAGACAACATGTGGGTCCGTAGCTCCATGCAGCTCATGCATTACACAGAAGTTTGCCTTTAAATGCCACTGAACTCATATTATATTTCATCGATGGCATTTTTCATGCTGAAGGTTCTGTTTGGTGATGCTCTGGTAATGCAGAGGTGCCATGCAAAGCATTGCAGAGCTCTGTTTTTATGTGGTAGCTGTTAACACTCAAATATGTGGACAGGACTCAGTGTTAAAAATAGAAGGCCTAGAGGGCGTCATTTTGACCCCACTCTACAACAATATCAGCGACTGCAAGAAGTCTTTTCTTTAAGACGTTTTTGTCTCATTTTTGTAATTATAAGTAAGAGTTTTTAAAAAGGTTTTCATATTAAGTTTTAGGGTTTTTTAGTCATAGAAATGATTGAGATTATTGAAGATCATAAAGGTAAAATAGATTTTAGTCCAATTTTAGAATCCATTAATAATTAAAGGACAAGCCACCAAACAACACAATACCTAACACAACTAATTCATTTGATTACTGCAGAAAAAGAACATTTATACAAATTAATTTGGGATAATAGGTGATATTAGTTGATATAAAAACAGTCAAAAACAGAGGTTTTAAAATTGATCTCACAGCTGGCTACAACAAAACAGAAACATGTTTGAAAAAATTCATTTAAATGTAAAGTAGAAGTACAAAAGGTAAAACTTTTAATCTCATCCACATCTGAGTCCTCTTCACCAGACCTGCTGCCTCGCTCCCATATCCACCATCCTCACTGCTCCACCAGTCAGCCTCCTGGGTCTTTGCCCCTCAATCTCTGTGTTTGCTTTGTTATGTTTTTATTATTTCCTATTTTATTTTGTCTTGTGTATTGTGTGCATGGTATTTAGTTTTACTTCCCCTGTCTCATTGTCTTGATTGAGGTTGATTAGTTTCTGCTGTGTCTTGTTGCCCTGGTGTTTTCCATCCGCCTGAGTTCATTGTGTCTGTTTAAAGCCTCAGTTTGTCTTACTTCTCATGCTGTATCCCTCTTTTCATCTTTGGTCTGCATCTCTCCAGAGCTCTGTTCACAGTCTGCACTGTGTGTCCTTTATCCACACACTATAACACCGCTGCAGTGTGCAGGCCTGAAACCAACCCAATTCAACTGCTCTGCTCTGGTTTTCTGATTAGTTCTCCACACTCTGGTTTCTCTGCTCAGTTCAGCTCAGGTTGCTCTTGTGTTGTTTCTCTGCTCAGTTCAGCTCAGGTTGCTCTTGTGTTGCTTCTCTCTACAGCCAGCAACCTCCCAAGTAGACTTGTAGTCAAGACCGTCTAATCCGAGACCAAGACCAGAGAGTATCGAGACCAAGACAAGATCAAGACTGAGACAAAAAAAAGTATTTAAACTGCAGCCAGATGCTGCTACGTTTACGGGTGTCAGGCATATTTATGTGTTTTTGCTTTCGCACAGCCCTCCTCACCGCTGTCTACTGTCTCACTCACTTACTGAGAGGACAGACGCACACTCCACTTTACTGTTGTGTCTCTCACCCTCTCTGTTTTTCACATAATGATATTATCCTATATCCTCGCATGTGATTGGCCACAATATGGAGGGATTGGAGCATAGCTGAGCCACTGTGTGAGAGCTGAGCAGCGAAAGGAAATTGAGGGTAGAAATGACTGAAAGATTAATAGGCTCTGTTTTGAGTTTTGTTCAAAAAAGAATGACTTCATATAGGAAAAAAATATATATCACATCTGCAGGACACCTTAAACTAGTTTTTTAATTAAGCAGCAAGGCGGAACAAAATCAGGGCTGTATCAAGACACAGGGACTAAACCCCAATTCAACCAGACCCAGAACTGATCCGGAATTAAAACAGGACTACAACAGATAATACGTCTTGCTAAGCAATTAAGGCGTTATGTGAATGTTGAGTATAGCATCATACATTGATTTCTATGTGGTCAAAATGATTCCATGTAAAAGTCGTTGTATTTATTATTTTAAAAAAATGTTTTGTTTTGGTTTTTTTCCCCATTCACCCCAAAATTCATTATATAACGAAAGAACCCATTTTAGTCAATATTTTAGTAAATGATGGGGGGCCTGATTGTTAAGTACTGGTCACTACTTCTCCTCCACATCAAAGTGGAGTTCACCAGATCTTCATGGTGAAAACCACTTTGGCATTCCCTTTTTCTGCTCTGCCCTCCACCCAGCAGAGTATTTCCCACAGGCGATGTGCTGTTGGCTTGTCATAGTGCTGCATGCAAACAGAATCCTTTGTTCTGTGACTGCTATGAACAAACAGATACCAAATTGAGGCTTTAGTCTGTGTCCAGAGTCATTTTTCATAGGAAAGTCAGACCACAGAATAGTTATAAACTGTGGCTGTAGCTCCTGTGTCTGAAAAGTGAAGTCATTGCATGCACTTCTATATAATGGCCAGAAGGGGGCATCAACCACCAAGCATCAAGATGGCAATGGGAGTGAAATGCTCAGCTTGTGACATTACAGCAGGGCTTTGCTAACCAATAAGCGATGTCACGGTAAGTATGTCCATCTTTATATACAGTCTATGAGCCAGACAGAAGTTCATAGGCTCACCATTTGCAACAACATCTGTATTAAGAAGCTGAAAATGCATTGTGGTGTTGGTAGTCAGATACTGGAAAATTAAAAATAAAGTCTGAAAGTTCCTGTGTGTAGAACAATCAGTGGGGGGTAAATGGGCAAGTAAAAGCTCTGTCTGCCACAGTTTCCTGTTTGAAAGGGCTGTTGAGCTGTGAGATTGGCAGACATTTTTTGACAAAGTGTGATCTTTTTAAATGAGGAAAAAGATCACCAACCATACACACTGTGTAACATGCCTGATTTCGCCAAAACCAGAATATTTGTACTGACTTTTATGACCTTGACTGAGCTGCACCAGCAGTAAGTCGTAAAAAGAAGGGGGTTATTTTTTACTCTGAATTTTGAGAAAGGAAAAAAAGCATATTAGAGAATAGCACTGAAAGTCTGCTGTATAGGTCAAACCACTGAACAAAAATGTTTTATTTCTAAACATCTCATTTCTTGGTAGCTCCAGGCAGGGATGCTGTGCTGTAGCTGAGTCCTTTTGTTCAGAAATCATCCTCTACATAAGCATCAGATTACCTCCCTCATTGAGCCAGATGTAAAACTGATTTCTCTGGTAGTTAAATCACCTCCCATCCACAGGAAGACCAGCGCGGTCTCACTCCATATTTAACCGCAGGCTCAAAACTCATCCATTTGAGAAAACACTCACATTACCCTCTCTCGTATGAGTCATCCTCTCTCCCCTAACTGTCTTCATCCCCTTGTTTTAATAAGCTCTTATCTGGAAAAACCACAGTCCACTCTACCCCATGTCTTGGCTCTCTTCTTATACCTGCACTGGTCTTTGTCGCAGTCACTCAGGGGTCAAAATAATATTGTCAGGTGAATGCAGCCCTCTGACCTGATCGCATCCTACTATCAGTACTTGTAGCTGTGGATGGTGTTGAATTTAATTCTCTTCCTTCATTGTGAGCAATTTTAGCTAAATGTTTCAAAAGCATGGCCAACCGGACTCCTGTCCAGCTGCTGTCCTTAATTTTTTATAGAAGAAAGAATAAAGAAGACAGTATTAAAATTTAATGGGGCTTCAGCTCAGTCTATAATTTACTACATCTAGACATCCTTTTGAAACCATACCTTACCACAACCAGAGAAACTTTATTCTGTTTTTATAGTTTAAAATAATTTATTTATAATGAGGTTCATAATCTTATTTATTAATTAGGGTAAAAGGTTTATGGTTAAGTTAAAGTTGAACTAAAATTGATCCACTGTGTCCTGTTTGACAGTTGTGAAAAAAACGTATTTTCTGCAGACATGCTGGTCGCTCTGTAGTGCTGTAATTCAGTGCTTAAAATTAACATTTATTTTCAGAAAGTATACTTTTCTTAATGATTCAAAGGCCTCGCTAATAAAACAGTATTGGAAATAACTTCAGAATCAGAACCAACTTTGTTGACCAAGTATGTGTAAGCACAGAGACAATATTGACTACATGACATCAACATGATGCAGACAATAACAACACATGTAGCATACTTATGGTAAGGAGTGCAAAGATATTAGAATAAGGGATGGATAACTAGTGACAATATATAGAGTGTATATATATGAGGATTGTCTATTTGTATATTGTTAATATATATTCACACACAAAACAGTGTGTACAGCACGATTTGGTTCAGGAGCAGGTATGATGGATGTTTTAGTACAGACATTGGGTGTTCATCAGTGGAAAGAAACTGTACAGATGTCTGCTTGTTTTAGTGTGCTCTGCACCTACCAGAGTGAAGGATTTGGGACAGGTTGTAACCAGGGTTTGAGGCTAACTGCTCGTTTCTTGACTCTGGATTTGAACTAATCCTGAATCGAAGGCAAGTCGGCACCAATGATGTTTTTCTGCCAACCTTACTGTCAGTTGTATTCCTGTTCAGTATCCAAACCATACAGTGATGAATTAGCAGAGAGAAGACTGGATTATTGAAGGGATATCTGAAAGGGTCATGAAGAGATATCTGGACCACATTTAATGATTTGTCAAAGGAGCTTGCAAAGAAAAGCGTCTGGACTTCTTTAAGTTGCTTGAAGACGTTTCATCTCTCATCCGAGAAGCTTCTTCAGTTCTAAGGTCAAATGGTGGAGAGTCCCAGATATAAACCTAGTGGGAGTATCCCCCCACAGAGGGACAAAAGGACCCCCTGATGATCTTCTAATCGCCTGAGCCAAGGTGTGAAACTGGGTGTGGGCCCAATCAGCCAGAGTTTCAGGTGTGTTCATTGTGAAACCTGGCCCCACCTTATCATGCGAATTCCTGAGATCAGATGGCCCAGGATGTGAGTGGGCGTTAAGGCATCTGGGGAGGGATCTCAAAACTGGATTATAGATGGCAGAGAGTTGGTGTCGTAAACCCCCGCCTCTGTTCAAAGATGGTCGCTCACAGTGGACATAGATGGCTTCTTTCACTCCTCTTTCAAACCATCTGTCCTCTCTGTCCAAAATGTGAACATTGGCATCCTCGAAAGAGTGACCTTTATCCTTAAGATGCAGATGGACTGCTGAGTCTTGTCCTGTGGAGGTGGCTCTTCTGTGTTGTGCCATGAACTTGTGAAGTGGCTGTTTGGTCTCTCCAATGTAGAGGTCTGGGCATTCCTCGCTGCACTGTACAGCATACACCACATTGTTAAGTTTGTGTTTTGGAGTTTTGTCTTTCGGGTGAACCAGTTTTTGTCTGAGCGTGTTGCTGGGTCTGAAATATACTGGGATGTCGTGCTTGGAGAAAACTCTCCTGAGTTTCTCTGATACACCGGCTACATAGGGGATGACAATGTTGTTGCGTCTGTCTTTCTTATCCTCCCTCGCTGGTGTCTGATCTTCTTTTCTGTGACTCTTTGCTGACTTTAAGAACGCCCATTTATGATAGCCGCACGTTTTGAGTGCTTCCTTTACATGTGTGTGTTCCTTCTTTTTTCCTTCAGGCTTAGAGGGAACATGTTCTGCCCGGTGGTGTAGGGTCCTAATTACTCCAAGTTTGTGTTCCAGAGGGTGATGGGAGTCGAACAGGAGGTACTGGTCTGTGTGTGTGGGCTTCCGGTAAACTTCGATGTTGAGGTTGCCATTCTCTTCAATGTGCACAGCGCAGTCCAGGAAAGGCAAACAGTTGTCCTTTGTGTCTTCCCTGGAGAACTTGATGTTTTTATCCACAGAGTTAATGTGCGAAGTGAAGGATTCCACTTCTTGTGTCTTGATTTTGACCCAGGTGTCGTCTACATATCTGTATCAGTGGCTGGGTACTCTTCCTTTTCCTTTAATGATTTGAACAGAAAAAAGAGGTCAAGCATCGTGTGACCACCAGGTTGCTTGGATGCATTCTCCGAAATTCAGAATTTTTATGGCAGCAGTAATATAGTGACAGCAGAAATTTCCACTAATCTGTCCTCAAAGTTCAATGGTCCTTTATCCAGATGGAAGATCACTGAAGTCTGTAGACTTAATACCCAGAAGACAATCAATGTTTGTATAAAATGGGAAATTGCCTTATAGTAGGTGAACCAGCTGATAAAACAAAGATGATATTCATGGCCATGACTCAGTTTGGTTTGTTGTTGGAGCAAATATTGTTGGTTCAGTCTCTGTTGTAAAATGGAAGCAATGCACTTTCCAGTCAGTGAATAATATATTTATAAAGTAGTAGCAGCCAGGTGATCAAATGGACTTGACTGATCATCAGCAGTAACATATTCCAACATATACAACAACATATTCCCAGGAGAGGGCGCTCTAGCAAATTTACCCCCAAGGTCAGACTGAAGTAAATCTGAAACTCTACAGCCTGTTAAATGTTAAAGTTCATCACAGTATAACTAGAAAAAGGCTGAACAAGTATGACTTGTCTGGGTAGTTTGCCAAGAGAGAGCCTCTTCTCTCTAACAAAAAAAAAAAAAAAAAAAGCTTGACAGCACAGCTTAGGTTTTGAAATTTGTATCTAAAATAAACCTCAAGACTTCTGGATAAACGACAAAAAATTGTAGCCATAATACATTCTGTAATCCTTGTTTGTCATGCACTTAAACAAGTTCTCTCTACACCCTCATATTTGTTTCTTTGTGCATCACTTGACTCTTTCTTTACTCTGTTCATACTCAGCTGCTTCTTTGTTCCAGGCCACACTGCCTCACCCCTCTCTCGAAAAAGAAAAGATTCAGGGTGATGTAATGGCCCAGTCAAAGTTCAGACCTCAACATGACTACAAACCTGGCGAGACCTTTAGAGAGCTGCGCATAAGTGAACAGAAGCAAACTTGTAAAGAAGGAAGAGCCATGTGACACACTGATTTTTACTTTCCACAACACAATGAAACACACCTATTAGCTTTTCATGTATTTTGAAACTGTTTTTTAGACTCTTTAAAAAAAAAATCTTTAATGCCCTTTGGGTTAGCTTCTGTTGTTTTAAATGTGCTGTAGGCTTTGCTCTGATATGTGGTAAGCTAAAATGAGTTAAAAATGGATACAGATCTACAGTCAATGGTATAAAAAATATTTAAAAAAAATTAATTCTAATAAGCTAGATACAAGTGATAAATACAAGGATCAGGTCAATCAGTAAAAAAAAAAGTAAATAAATAAATGTCAGATGGTTAGTTTACTTACAAGGTTGTATTGAGTCAAAGTCACATCTTTCTGAGGATCCATGCATCATAAAATGAGTTTAAAGGTCTGTTGTAGTTTCAGCGTGTTTAAGCTGTTCAGGTCGTTTCTATTGTTTAGATTGAGGAAGTGAATCCAGCCAATAAATGAAAACCTAAAATGTGAGGTGCTAATTAAATTTTTTTTTTTAAGTATTTCCATGTTTAGGTTTTCTATGATGCACTGTTTCTCTGTAACTCATATGTATTACAAAAAGCAGAACACTCAGTGGAGATCTTTGAAATAATAACGTCTAATAGTTATTATTTTTTGGCCACACCAAGGAATGAAATCAGTAAGCACATTCCTCCAGTCTGATTCTGAACCTCGGAAGAGGGTCAACAATGTTGTGTCATCAGAAAATATAGCAAAAAGCACTCCAACATTCATCCATGTCTATATTAAAGAGTCGGGGTGAAAGGACACATCCACATAGGGAGCCTGTGGACATCTACAAGTTCGGAGAAAATATGGCCATTTACAGAAATCCTCAGCTCTCAGTCAGTCAAGAAGTCAAGATCTCCAATAGAAGCTGGTGAGGCAATTTAAAATCACATGTCACAACCTATCCTATTAAAAGATATGGCAGCATCGTGTTGAATGCTGATGAAAAGTCTGCAAACAAAAGCGTGAAATGGCCTTGCAGCTTTTCTAAGTGCTTATATAAGTTATTGAGAATAAAAAGTACCTCTCTCTGCGCTGCAGGCAGACTGTAGTGGATCTAGTTTCACATTCACGGTTAAATCATATCTCACATTTTTTTTAATGGTTCACTTTGTTAAAAACTGTTATGTTGCTTGAAGGTGATGGTCTTAAGGAAAGGGGCCAGAGGTGTTTAGCCTCTCGAAGCAGCAGCCAGAGAATATCAAAAATGTTGCCACTTGCCTAAATATTCATGTGTAGATAATGGTTTATAGAGATAACAGCGATATAGAAGATTTAGGGTGGCAGGAATCTGGTTCAATCAATGACATTTGAGAGATATGGTGATAAGCACAGCTTATGAGGACCCACAAATTGGATCTGGCCTCTCTGTTTATGTATTCCCTAAACGTCTCTCGACATCTCTGAATGCTAAGATAACACTCAGAAGAGAGACACTCAGAAACAGTAAAAAAAAATTTTTTAAAATGAAATATTTTGAGAAAATTTCAAAGTAGATTCTGTCTCGGTTGTTCATTAATTTTGGGTTTTGTATTCTTACTTTTCTCTTCTAATTCTGGAATAACAAAAATCTGGACAGAAACTAACAGACCTTTTGATTCCTATATTTGACAGGTTGAGTTTTGTATTCCTTACTCTATTCCTGCTCTAGTTTCTTCTCACTTTTGAGTAATTTGTCACATTGTATTATTTCTTTCAGATTTTTGCATGAAATGGTAAATGGACTGGTTTCCTATATATTGCTTTGCCTACTCTAATTGAGTGAGCAGTTTTTACTACTCACTGATGTGCCATCCAAGTTCTCGCACGAGTGTATTTGAGGCAACTCAGAGTTCAGTATCTCTATAAACCCTGAGCCACAGCCACATACATGCATTAAAGCTCAGTAACAGCTTCTTCAAGTCATGGCAGCACAAGAACAAGCTCTGAG